>NW_028157207.1:0-72925 GCF_964263955.1 Coregonus lavaretus | reverse complement strand
CTGTGTTTTTCCTGCCTCCCATTCAAGTTCACCAACAACACAGACAAAACACATCCCCGTCTGAGATGCAAGTGGGAGGCAGAGAGAGATCTGCATCTCCCTGATTTATGATGAGTGCGGTTTGTGTGTGTCACTGTGTGTGTGTGGCCATGATGGCTGTCCACTACACACACACACACACACACACACACACACACACAGACACACACACACACACACACACACCAGCTGATTGCTGAACTTTCACGTGGGCTAACTTTTTACATACTCACCTCTTCATTTCTCAATTCCTCTATCTCTCTGCCCCTGTGCCTGTGATTTTATCGACTCCTGTGTGTGTATCCTGTGTGTCTCTGATGGGATGAACTCTATGTGGCATTACAGCAGTCTCGTTACAAGCCAAAGGGAACGCTTGTTCTGAAAGTAGCCCATTATGCCCTTTCCCTGCCACCCTTCCAGCTCGGCGAGAGGGTGGTAACAAGTGGAGACATGAGAGGCCAGGGCTCTCTTCAGAGAGCGTTGGACTTGTTTCACCCCTGTCTCAAGCTCTTCCCCCCTCGCTCTGCTCTCTGGTCCGCCTGTTGCCTTTCATTCCCTGTGATCCACATCAGATGGTCGGAACACAATGTCACATCTGTGGGAGAGGGAATCAATCACAGCCTGCTTCCACCCTGACACCCGCCATACCTCCCCTGGCCTCCTAGATGGCGACATGGGCCAGATATCCTACAGCAGATTGGGGACTAAACGTGTGAACTTGGCCGTCAGAAGTGAGTTGCCGTCAGAAGACTAGGAAGTAGCGCACACAAAGCACTATGTTGATGACTGAGGAGGCCTCTTGCAGACAATTGGAATAGTTTTCCCCTTTTATTGCTTTTGATGTGAGCGTGTGGTGGAATAAGGAAGCCAGTGGCCGTGTCCGAAATCTGGCTTGCCTACTACCATAGCACCCCTACATGCCGGGGCTGAGGGTACAGCAGCACCCCCTGAAAAAATAAATAAATAAAATCACTGGGCCTTTAATAGTGCTGTATTAGCGGACCGATAAACAGTGCATTCGGAAAGTATTCAGACCCCCTTCCATTTTTCCACATTTTGTTACGTTACAGCCTTATTCAAAAATTGATTTAATGAATTTGTTTCCTCATCAATCTACACACAATACCCCATAATGACAAGGCAAAAACTGGAAATATCACATTTACATAAGTATTCAGACCCTTTACTCAGTACTTGGTTGAAGCACCTTTGGCAGTGATTACAGCCTTGGGTCTTCTTGGGTATGACGCTACAAGCTTGGCACACCTGTATTTGGGGAAATCGTCACCAGACTTCATCTTCATCAACCATATCCCTGACCACCTTCCTCTGTTCATGCCCCATGAACTGTCCCTCTCCATCTTTGGAGGATGCATGGACTCAGACTTGGCCTCTATTGGTTGACCTAGCCAACTATAGCTAGGCTACACATTATGTATTGCTTGTTTGTTTTTTGCTTTGATGTGATTTGAGATTATGAAAAGCGTAATCAATTATTATTATACCAAAGATGGTTTATTTAGTTTAGTTGAGCAAAAAGCTCTGACGAAGGTCTGACACTCAAGCTTCAATAAAAGTAATACATGCAAAAGAAGTGTTCAGGTTTCTTTTTTCTTTCAACTTATCTAATTGTTACCATGCACCTGCAATAAGATGCTCAGATGTGCGAGTGCATTTTTGAATGTTGAAAAGTTTAAAGTAAAACACACCAACAGTAGATGTACCGGTATCAAATGTTTATTACAAACAAGAAACACTTTTTAATGAGAACAGAAATCCACTTTGGGTTTAAAAAAGGACTTCACCAAAAACTGTAGAAAATAACTGAATAGCTATAAATAAAATACATAAAACTACTTCTTAATCATGGCTTCTAAAATGGCCATAAGGCGTGCCTCCCTGGCAGTCACATCCTCCTCCCGCCACCACATCTGGACCCTTCTGGGAGGGAGAGGAGGAGATGATGACCGGTGGGGTGATGGAGTGGCACCATCCCAGCCTTGTTCAGGTCTACAATTTTATCCCTGATGTCCTTTCACAGCTCTCTGGTCTTGGCCATTGTGGAGAGATTGGAGTCTGTTTGATTGAGTGTGTGGACAGGTGTCTTTTATACAGGTAATGAGTTCAAACCGGTGCAGTTAATACAGGTAATGAGTGGAGAACAGGTGAGCTTCTTAAAGAAAAACTAACAGGTCTGTGAGAGCCGGAATTCTTACTGGTTGGTAGGTGATCAAATACTTATGTCATGCAATAAAATGCAAATGAATTACTTAAAAATCATACAATGTGATTTTCTGGATTTTTGTTTTAGATTCCGTCTCTCACAGTTGAAGTGTACCTATGATAAAAATACAGACCTCTACATGCTTTGTAAGTAGGAAAACCTGCAAAATCGGCAGTGTATCAAATACTTGTTCTCCCCACTGTATACACTGGAGTTGCTTACCAAGAAGACATAGAAAGTTCCCGAGTGGCCTAGTTACAGTTTTGACTTAAATCGGCTTGAAAATCTATGGCAAGACTTGGAAATGGCTGTTTAGCAATGATCAACAACAATGTTTTAAAGAATAATGTGCAAATATTGTACAATCCGGGTGTGCAAAGCTCTTGGAGACTTAGCGAGAAAGACTCACAGCTGTAATCACTGCCAAAGGTGATTCTAACATGTATTGACTCTGGGGTGTGAATACTTATGTAAATGAGATATTTCTGTATTTCATTTTCAATAATTTTGCTAAACTTTCTAAAAACATGTTTTAACTTTGTCATTATGGGGTATTGTGTGGAAATGGGTGAGAAAAACCTCCCGAGTGGCGCAGTGGTCTAAGGCACTGCATCGCAGTGCTAGCTGTGCCACTAGAGATCCTGGTTCGAATCCAGGCTCTGTCGTAGCCGGCCGCGACCGGGAGACCCATGGGGCGGCGCACAATTGGCCCAGCGTCGTCCAGGGTAGGGGAGGGAATGGCCGGCAGGGATGTAGCTCAGTTGGTAGAGCATGGCGTTTGCAACGCCAGGGTTGTGGGTTCGTTTCCCACGGGGGGCCAGTATGAAAAATTTAAATAAATAAATCATGTATGCACTCACTAACTGTAAGTCGCTCTGGATAAGAGCGTCTGCTAAATGACTTAAATGTAAATGTAAATGTAAAAACAACAATTGAATCCATGTTGAATTCAGGCTCTAACACAACAAAATGTGGAATAAGTCAAGGGGTATGAATACTTTCTGAAGGCACTGTATATCTTCACACTTACATTAATGTGCCGGTGAAGCATAGGAACAAGGTAAAGTGTTGTTGCTGTCAGAGAAAAGGGAAACTTTATTAGGCAAGTTCAGCAATACATGTAAAGATAACATACAGTAGCATACCATGTATTGTTGCTAATGGTTCTCCCAGTTCTTTTTCACCCATGCACGTAACAGCTGCCCCTCCAGCTCACACTCCTTCACATAGATCCTGAAAATACATAAGATGAAGTGCAACATTAACCAAAACATGATCAAAGTTATCGTTGTGTGTACTTTCTTCAGAAGTCTAGACTGCCACATACTTTATCAAATTGGAGTGGCAAGGTGAAACAGTAACAAGTGCAGCTTACCATTACTTTCACCATAACAGGTTATGTGCAATGAACCTAACTAGACCCATTCAAGCTGTAACCATTCAGGTAGAGACTAATATTGCATAGCATGAACATTACAATCAGCTCAACACAAATAAACTGACGTGACAAATCAGGAGGAATAGAAGAAAAGAGAAGTGTTGGGTTGAGCACCGCTGTGGAAAATAGGAATGTAGCTAGGCTACCGCAGTCCTAACATTCGCTATAGCTAGTCGCAGTTCATAGTGAAGTGGCAAGAGCGCTAACTATGGCCACATGACAACACCTTTTTTTGCTGCATTTCTACTGCCTGAATTAAATGCCTGGTATTGTCATCAGACCCTGTAACAGTTTGAACACAAGCCCTGGTATTTACAATAAGTAGCTAGCTAGCTAACTAGGCTAATGTTAAATATGAAGTTGTCTCTCAACAGTAAGCAAGTAACCCTGTAGCTAACGTTACTGTTCAAACAGTTATAACTTCTAGTCCTACTAAAGCACATAGCTAGCTAAAGGCATGGCAGGCAGCAGGATGCAGATCTGTTTTCAAAGATGTAACGTTACGGTGAAATAGTCAAAGGAGATGATTGTGGACTACAGGGAAAAAAATAGGACTGAGCACACCCCCATTCTCATCGACGGGGCTGTAGTGGAACAGGTTGAGAGCTTCAAGTTCCTTGGTGTCCACATCACCAACAAACTATCATGGTCCAAACACACCAAGACAGTCGTGAAGAGGGCACGACAAAGCCTATTCCCCCTCAGGAGACTGAAAAGATTTGGCATGAGTCTTCAGATCCTCAAAAAGATATACAGCTGCACCATCAGGAGAGCATCCTGACTGGTTGCATCACCGCCTGGTATGGGAACTGCTCGGCCTCCGACCGCAAGGCACTACAGAGGGTAGTGTGTACGGCCCAGTACATTACTGGGGCCAAGCTTCCTGCCATCCAGGACCTCTATACCAGGCGGTGTCAGAGGAAGGCCCTAAAAATTATCAAAGACTCCAGCCACCCTAGTCATAGACTGTTCTCTCTGCTACCGCACGACAAGTGGTACCGGAGCGCCATGTCTAAGTCCAAAAGGCTTCTTAACAGCTTCTAGCCCCCAAGCCATAAGACTTCTGAACAGTTATTCATGGCTACCCGGACTATTTGCATTGCCCCCTCACCCCACCCCAACCCCCTCTTTTACGCTGCTGCTACTCTGTTTATTATTTATGCATAGTCACTTTAACTCTACCCACATGTACAGTGGGGAGAACAAGTATTTGATACACTGCCGATTTTGCAGGTTTTCGTACTTACAAAGCATGTAAAGGTCTGTCATTTTTATCATAGGTACACTTCAACTGCAATAAAACAAAAATCCAGAAAATCACATTGTATGATTTTTAAGTAATTAATTTGCATTTTATTGCATGACATAAGTATTTGATACATCAGAAAAGCAGAACTTAATATTTGGTACAGAAACCTTTGTTTGCAATTACAGAGATCATACGTTTCCTGTAGGTCTTGACCAGGTTTGCACACACTGCAGCAGGGATTTTGGCACACTCCTCCATACAGACCTTCTCCAGATCCTTCAGGTTTTGGAGCTGTCGCTGGGCAATACGGACTTTCAGCTCCCTCCAAAGATGTTCTATTGGGTTCAGGTCTGGAGACTGGCTAGGCCACTCCAGGACCTTGAGATGCTTCTTATGGAGCCACTCCTTAGTTGCCCTGGCTGTGTGTTTCGGGTCGTTGTCATGCTGGAAGACCCAGCCACGACCCATCTTCAATGCTCTTACTGAGGAAAGGAGGTTGTTGGCCAAGATCTCGCGATACATGGCCTCATCCATCCTCCCCTCAATACGGTGCAGTCGTCCTGTCCCCTTTGCAGAAAAGCATCCCCAAAGAATGATGTTTCCACCTCCATGCTTCACGGTTGGGATGGTGTTCTTGGGGTTGTACTCATCCTTCTTCTTCCTCCAAACACGGCGAGTGGAGTTTAGACCAAAAAGCTATATTTTTGTCTCATCAGACCACATGACCTTCTCCCATTCCTCCTCTGAATCATCCAGATGGTCAATGGCAAACTTCAGACGGGCCTGGACATGCGCTGGCTTGAGCATGGGGACCTTGCGTGCGCTGCAGGATTTTAATCCATGACGGCGTAGTGTGTTACTAATGGTTTTCTTTGAGACTGTGGTCCCAGCTCTCTTCAGGTCATTGACCATGTCCTGCCGTGTAGTTCTGGGCTGATCCCTCACCTTCCTCATGATCATTGAGGTGAGATCTTGCATGGAGCCCCAGACCAAGGGTGATTGACCGTCATCTTGAACTTCTTCCATTTTCTAATAATTGCGCCAACAGTTGTTGCCTTCTCACCAAGCTGCTTGCCTATTGTCCTGTAGCCCATCCCAGCCTTGTGCAGGTCTACAATTGTATCCCTGATGTCCTTACACAGCTCTCTGGTCTTGGCCATTGTGGAGAGGTTGGAGTCTGTTTGATTGAGTGTGTGGACAGGTGTCTTTTATACAGGTAACGAGTTCAAACAGGTGCAGTTAATACAGGTAATGAGTGGAGAACAGGAGGGCTTCTTAAAGAAAAACGAACAGGTCTGTGAGAGCCGGAATTCTTACTGGTTGGTAGGTGATCAAATACTTATGTCATGCAATAAAATGCAAATTATTACTTAAAAATCATACAATGTGATTTTCTGGATTTTTGTTTTAGATTCCGTCTCTCACAGTTGAAGTGTACCTATGATAAAAATTACAGACCTCTACATGCTTTGTAAGTAGGAAAACCTGCAAAATCGGCAGTGTATCAAATACTTGTTCTCCCCACTGTACATATTCCCTCAATTACCTCGAATAACCGGTGCCCCCGCACATTGACTCTATCCCGGTACCCCCTGTATATAACCTCCCTACTGTTATCTTATTTTACTGCTGCTCTTTAATTATTTGCTATTTTAAAAAAAATCTTAAACTGCATTGTTTGTTAAGGGCTTGTAAGTAAACATTTCACTGTAATGTCTACACCTGTTGTATTCGGCGCATCTGGAAAATAACATTTGATTTGATTTGATTATCATTTTAAGCAGAACAAAAACTACTTACATTTGAGATTGTTTACTTGAAGAGATCTAGCTATCAACGCTCGGCATCCCCCCTCTTCCAATACATTGTGGCTGTGAAATTCCAGAAAAGTGTGCAGCGAATTATACTAGATGAAAAGCCGAAATGAGTATAACATCTTGGCATTTAAAGCATACTCGATTTACGAAAATTCACATACTATTAAACTTTATTTTTTTGCATACTCAAACGGCCTACTATTTAGCAAGTATGGGTATTCGGAGACGGCCAGAGCTTTAGTCTGCCTTTGACAGGGGACTGGGAGTTCAATTGAATTCCTTTAGAAGCAATTATTGTCCTCCTTTAAGGGTTTGGTTGTGTATCGTGACTGATTGGAGGCATTTGATCGTATAATGCTATCTGAAATTATGGCAAAATAGATGGGATGTTATTGCCAATGCCCTTTTCCATACCATAGTCATCATCCACCATATACAGTTGAAGTCGGAAGTATACATACACCTTATCCAAATAAATTTAAACTCAGTTTTTCACAATTCCTGACATTTAATGCTAGTAAAAACTCCCTATCTTAGGTCAGTTAGGTTCACCACTTTATTTTAAGAATGTGAAATGTCAGAATAATAGTAGAGAGAATGATTTATTTCAGCTTTTATTTATTTCATCACATTCCCAGTGGGTCAGAAGTTTACATACACTCAATTAGTATTTGGTAGCATTGCCTTTAAATTGTTTAACTTGGGTCAAACATTTCGGGTAGCCTTCCACAAGCTTCCCACAATTAGTTGGGTGAATTTTGGCCCATTCCTCCTGACAGAGCTGGTGTAACTGAGTCAGGTTTGCTCGCACACGCTTTTTCAGTTCTGCCCACAAATTTTCTATAGGATTGAGGTCAGGCCTTTGTGATGGCCACGCCAATACCTTGACTTGGTTGTCCTTAAGGCATTTTGCCACAACTTTGGAAGTATGCTTGGGGTCATTGTCAATTTGGAAGACCCATTTGCGACCAAGCTTTAACTTCCTGACTCATGTCTTGAGATGTTGCTTCAATATATCCACATAGTTTTCCTTCCTCATGATGCCATCTATTTTGTGAAGTGCACCAGTCCCTCCTGCAGCAAAGCACCCCCACAGCATGATGCTGCCACCTCCGTGCTTCATGTTTGGGATGGTGTTCTTCGGCTTGCAAGCAACCCCCTTTTTCCTCCAAACATAACTGTCAGCTTCCTGCTTCTCTTGTTTGTCTCCTGGCCTCTAGAGGTCAGCTGTGTTCCCCTCTGCCTTTGTTCTTCCTCATGTGTCCTCATTAGTTTGATCCAGGTCACCTGTGCCTTGTTTTCCCTTTAGTATTTTAGCTGTGTGTTTTCCCCTTGTTTCTCACTTGGTTATTGCGTCCTGACTATGTGTCTCCTGCTTTGTCCCACCGTGTCAGTCCTAGTAAGTTGTTCGAAGTTATCTTTAGTTTGTTTTTCTCCCCTCGTGGAGTGGTTTTGTTTTGCCTCCTGTTTTGGAACATTAAATCTACTTGCCTGGAGTATTGCCTTGGGTGTTTCATTTGGGTCCTACAACATCTCCTCTGTGGCTAAGGGGTATTACCCCCAGCTCTACACATCTGAGACCGGAGTTCTAGCCCGGCTTGTGACAGAATAACCAAGCCCAATCATGGACCCAGAAACACTCAGTTCCCAGGACCTGTTGGCGGTGATCACTCGACATGAGGCTTCTTTCCAGCGCCATGAAGCCGTTCTCAGCCGACAAGAGGAGCTGATGGCTAGTCATTCTCAACTCTTGGCCGAAATGATGAGTGCCCTTCGCCAGCTCTTTGAACGCCTCCCTGGTCCTCTCCCTTCCCCCAGGTCACCCCCCAGTGACGACAGGCCTTCTCGGTTGGCGGAGCCCCGACTACCACCTCCCAAGCCCTTTTCTGGGGATCCAAGCTCTTGCCAGGGTTTCCTCACC
Source organism: Coregonus lavaretus (assembly GCF_964263955.1). NCBI lineage: Eukaryota > Metazoa > Chordata > Actinopteri > Salmoniformes > Salmonidae > Coregonus > Coregonus lavaretus. Next base: position 64,237 of record NW_028157207.1, on the reverse strand, counting down.
CAATGCTCCCTCACCTTCGAGCTCCAACCCTCAAGTTTTCCCACAGACCGTTCCAAGATTGCCTACATCATTACCCTTCTTTCAGAAAAGGCGCTCGCCTGGGCTTCTGCGGTGTGGCAGTCCCAGGAGGCCTGTTGTGACTCCCACGCTGCATTTGTAGAAGAGTTCAAGCGGGTGTTCGATCATCCTGTCAGTGGGCGGGAGGCTTCCAAGCGCCTACTGTCTCTCCGTCAGGGCCCCCGAAGCACGGCAGATTTTGCCATTGATTTCCGGACCATAGCAGCAAGGAGCGGATGGAATGATGAAGCGCTGAGGGTCTGCTTTCAGGGAGGGTTATCTGAGCCCCTTCAAGATGAGTTAGCCACCCGAGAACCAGCTGGAGATCTCGAGTCCCTCATAGCCTTGGCCATCCGCCTGGACAATCGTCTAAGAGAGCGGAGAACGGCTCGCCGTCAGGTGTCTCAGTCCCAAGTTCCTCTGAGCAGCTCTGTTTCTCCTGTTTGGACTCCGTCATTCAGAGCTGCCCCGGCTCCTGAACTGCCCCAGGATTCCCCGAAGAGCATGCAGTTAGGCTGTTCCAGGCTTTCTCCCAACGAAAGGGAACGTCGCATGAGGGAGCGTCGGTGCCTCTACTGCGGGGTTGCCGGCCACTTCCGCTCCACTTGCCCCGAGCTTTCGGGAAACGCCTGTCCCCGCCCAGCTACAGGAGGGTTGTGATGGGGAAAATTAGAGCTCCTCCTACTAACGCGGTCCTAGCTATTCCAGCCACTCTGTCCTGGGAGGGCCACCAGCATCGGGTCCAGGCTATGATCGATTCCGGTGCCGCAGGTGATTTTATGGATGTAACCTTGGCTAAGGAACTTAAGATCCCTACCCAACTACTTCCTCAACCCCAGGCAGTTACTGCCTTAGATGGCAGACCTCTGGAACCAGGAAAGGTTACTGAGGCGACTCAGTCCCTGCGACTTACCATCTCTCAACACCAGCAGGAGGAAACCTTCTATCTCATTGACTCTCCCGAGTATCCTATTATCCTGGGTCACCCTTGGCTATGCAGACATAATCCCCAGATCGACTGGCCTACTGGCACCATTCTAAGCTGGGGTCCCACTTGCCAACTCACCTGCATGCTTCAGAGTCCCTCAGCCCCTAGTACCCAGTTTCAAGAGTCTGTTGACGTCTCCCGAGTCCCCAGTGTTTACCATCGGTTCAAGGCAGTGTTCAGCAAGGCCCGGGCTACTGCCTTACCGCCTCATCGCACGTATGACTGTGCCATTGATCTACTCCCTGGGTGCTGCCCTCCTAGAGGTCGGATCTTTTCCTTGTCCTCCCCCGAGCACGCAGCTATGGACACCTACATTAAGGAGTCCTTGGCAGCCGGCCTCATCTATGCCTCTACTTCCCCGGCTGGGGCGGGCTTCTTTTTTGTTGAAAAGAAAGACGGGGGTCTTAGGCCTTGTATTGATTACCGGGGACTCAACAAGATCACGGTTCGGAATCGATACCCCCTTCCTCTCATGGCCACTGCTTTTGAGCTGCTTCAAGGGGCTTCCATTTTTACTAAGCTGGATCTCCGCAATGCTTACCATCTCGTGCGGATCCGGCCAGGAGACGAATGGAAGACGGCGTTCAACACGCCCACGGGGCACTATGAATATCGGGTGATGCCGTTCGGGCTCACCAATGCCCCCGCAGTATTCCAAGCCCTGATTAATGATGTTCTCCGGGATATGCTTAATCTGTTCGTCTTCGTGTACCTGGACGATATCCTCATCTTCTCGAGGTCACTGAAGGAGCATGAGGGGCATGTTAGCCGGGTTCTCCAGAGGCTCCTTGACAATCACCTCTACGTTAAGCCTGAGAAGTGTGAATTTCATGTTTCTCAGACTCAGTTTCTCTGGTTTATTGTCACTCCCGGGCACCTAGAGATGGATCCCAAGAAGGTCAAGGCGGTCCACGATTGGCCCACACCTGCCACGGTCAAGGAGGTTCAACGGTTCATTGGCTTTTCTAACTTCTATCGGAAGTTCATCAAGAATTTCAGCTCGGTGGTAGCCCCCTTGACGACGCTTACCAAGGGAGGAGGGACCAAGATTCACTGGGGTCCGGAAGCAGCAGGGGCCTTCGAGGATCTCAAGCGCCGCTTCACTTCTGCTCCGATTCTGGTGACCCCTGACCCAGAAAGACCTTTCGTGGTGGAGGTGGACGCCTCAGAAGTGGGGGTAGGAGCCGTCCTGTCACAGAGGGGTGCGGATGGGAGATTACACCCTTGTGCCTTCATGTCTCGCCGCCTGTCTGAGGCCGAGCGCAACTACCACGTGGGGGATCTAGAGTTGCTTGCGGTAAAACTGGCCTTGGAGGAGTGGCGCCATTGGCTTGAGGGGGCTCAGCACCCTTTCCAGGTTCTCACAGACCACAAGAACCTGGAATATCTCCAACAGGCTAAGCGGATGAACCCTCGGCAAGCACGATGGTCTCTTTTCTTTAATCGATTCCAGTTCCTCCTGACTTACCGACCTGGCACCAAGAACGTCAAGCCGGATGCTCTGTCTCGAGTCTACTCTCCCGAGGTACAAGAGAAGCCCTTGGCATCGATTATTCCGAGGTCTAGGATCGTCGCACCTCTTCAGTGGGAACTAGAAAGAGGGGTACGAGAAGCTCTTGTCCAGGAGCCCGATCCAGGCGGTGGTCCTGCCGGTCGCCTGTACGTTCCTCTCTCTGTTCGGGCCCGCGTCTTGCAGTGGGGTCATGAGTCGCCCTTGACATGCCATCCAGGCAGTGCTCGCACACTGGAGTTCCTCCGACGGCGGTTTTGGTGGCCGTCCATCAAGAAGGACGTGCAGGTCTATGTTGAGGCCTGCCCTGTGTGCAACCAGGGAAAGTCGACACGCCAGCGACCCCAGGGACTGCTCCATCCCTTACCTGTTCCTCGAAGGCCATGGTCACACCTTTCTCTGGACTTTGTTACGGGACTTCCTCTATCCCAGGGCAACACCGTCATCCTAGTGGTGGTAGACCGGTTCTCTAAGGCTGCCCGGTTTATCCCCCTGCCCAAGCTGCCCTCGGCTAAGGAGACTGCTGAGCTCCTCATGAACCATGTCTTTCGGATATTTGGTATTCCCCTGGACGTGGTCTCTGACCGAGGTCCCCAATTCTCGTCCCGGTTTTGGGGGGCCTTCTGCAGGCTTGTTGGGGCCACAGCCAGCCTATCGTCGGGGTTCCATCCAGAGTCTAATGGCCAAACGGAACGGATTAATCAGGATCTGGAGACCACCCTGCGGTGTATGGCGGCCAGTAATCCCACGTCTTGGGCCACCTATATCATTTGGGCTGAATATGCCCACAACACCCTCCAGTCCTCAGCCACCGGATTGTCCCCATTCGAATGCCAGTTCGGTTACAACCCTCCATTATTTCCAGAGGAGGAGGCGCAGGTTGGTGTTCCCTCGGCCCAGCGCTTTGTCCAACGCTGTAGGCGGACCTGGAAGAAGGCCAGGCGTGCCCTCCTTCGGACCTCCCAGAGATACCAAAGTCAGGCTAATCGCCACCGCCGGACGGCCCCTAGTTTCCGAGCTGGTCAGAGAGTTTGGTTGGCCACTAAGAACCTGCCCCTCCGGGTCGAATCCAAGAAGCTTTCCCAGAGATACATCGGCCCTTTCCGCATTGCTAGAAAGGTTAACCCTGTGTCTTATCGTTTGGTTCTCCCTCGCTCCCTTCGTATTAACCCCACTTTCCATGTTTCACTTATTAAACCTGTCTTGTCTTCTCCCTTTGCCCCCCCACGCAGACCCCCGCCACCTCCCAGGATTATTGACGGCCAGCCAGCCTACACAGTCCGCCGGATACTGGACTCCCGGAGGGTCCAGAACTCTCTGCAGTATCTGGTGGACTGGGAGGGCTACGGGCCAGAGGAGCGCTCCTGGGTTCCAGCCAGGGACATCCTGGATCCAGGGTTGGTCCGAGATTTTCGCACCCTGAGGCCAGGGTGTTCTGGAAGGAACGTCAGGAGTCGTTCCTAGAGGAGGGGGTCCTGTCAGCTTCCTGCTTCTCCTGTTTGTCTCCTGGCCTCTAGAGGTCAGCTGTGTTCCCCTCTGCCTTTGTTCTTCCTCATGTGTCCTCATTAGTTTGATCCAGGTCACCTCTGCCTTGTTTTCCCTTTAGTATTTTAGCTGTGTGTTTTCCCCTTGTTTCTCACTTGGTTATTGCGTCCTGACTATGTGTCTCCTGCTTTGTCCCACCGTGTCAGTCCTAGTAAGTTGTTCGAAGTTATCTTTAGTTTGTTTTTCTCCCCTCGTGGAGTGGTTTTGTTTTGCCTCCTGTTTTGGAACATTAAATCTACTTGCCTGGAGTATTGCCTTGGGTGTTTCATTTGGGTCCTACAACATCTCCTCTGTGGCTAAGGGGTAGTACCCCCAGCTCTACACATCTGAGACCGGAGTTCTAGCCCGGCTTGTGACAATAACGATGGTCATTATGGCCAAACAGTTTCATCAGACCTTTTTTATGGCGGTTTTGGAGCAGTGGCTTCTTCCTTGCTGAGCGGCCTTTCAGGTTATGTCGATATAGGACTTGTTTTACTGTGGATATAGATACTTTTGTACCTGTTTCCTCCAGCATTTTCACAAGGTCCTTTGCTGTTGTTCTGGGATTGATTGGCACTTTTCGCACCAAAGTACGTTCATCTCTAGGAGACAGAACGCGTCTCCTTCCTGAGCGGTATGACGGCTGCGTGGTCCCATGGTGTTTATACTTGCATACTATTGTTTGTACAGATGAACGTAGTACCTTCAGGCATTTGGAAATCGTTCCCAAGGATGAACCAGACTTGTGGAGGTCTACACATTTTTTTCGGAGGTCTTGACGGTTTTCTTTTGATTTTCCCAGGATGTCAAGCAAAGAGGCAGTGAGTTTGATGGTAGGCCTTGAAATACATCCACAGGTACACCTCCAATTGACTCAAATTATGTCAATTAGCCTATCAGAAGCTTCTAAAGCCATGACATCATTTTCTGGAATTTTCCAAGCTGTTTAAAGGCACAGTCAACTTAGTGTATGTAAACTTCTGACCCACTGGAATTGTGATACAGTGAATTATAAGTGAAATAATCTGTCTGTAAACAATTGTTGGAAAAATTACTTGTGTCATGCACAAAGTAGATGTCCTAAACGACTTGCCAAAACTATAGTTTGTTAACAAGAAATTTGTGGAGTGGTTGAAAAATGAGTTTTAATGACTCCAACCTAAGTGTATGTAAACTTCTGTCTTCAACTGTACTGTACTTATGTTTTATGTGTATCATCACATCCATCATATAGCATCCTACTGTAATTACATACCATCAGACATGAGCGACAAATTCACTTTGATAGGAACATTATGTGATAGTAACAGAGTAGGTGATTAGAAATTTGGAGCTGCCTGTCTTTTGGACACAAGAATAAAAATAAAAAACATTTCAGTTGTCTATGTGTACAGCACACTTCTAAGAAAATATGTATCTATTTTAAAGAACCCTCTGTTGAATGCTCTACTAAAGAACCTATTCTTATGTCACTGATTTAGAAAATAAGCTGTGATGGTTGGTTTAAAGAAATCCCAAAGCGTGTTAGTCATTAAGCGGGTTTGTGATACCTATTTTTGGGGGTACTGGAAGCGATTGCTCTGCAGGGACGGAGATGGATGGGCGAGTGTTGAGATAAGATTCAAACCTGTCTGATTACAGCTCTGTCATATGTTAAGTAAGGCACTGTGTCTTCTGACCCCAACACTTCCATCAACACCCAGTCTGTCACTGGAGCCAGCATGGGACCCACTGAGACTCCCTGTGGAGCTACCAGCATGCCCCAGTAGATATACAGGAAGTACAAAAGTCAGAGTTCCTTCTCTGAGGTAGAGCATCAGTTTGGCCTAGTCACCGACAATACACAGACTGTCTTCAATCGTTACTAGCTGTCAAATCCTTGCTTACTCCGTCCATTGTTCTGCAGTTCCTTTCAAATTGCATTGGAGGAGAGGTTCCAGGGTCCATCCATTCTCCTCCAATTAGTTTTGAGAGGAGTTGAGGAAACAAGGACAACTAGTAATATTTCTAGCCACAGCCTTTAAGAAACCAAATATTTCTCAAAATGACACAAGTCCTTGGGAAACTATCTATGAAAGAACCGGCGTAGGTGGAAGAAATAAGCAGAAGTTTGGCGGTTTGGTTAATTTCCTGTTGTTGAGTTGACAGCAAGGCTGTGTGTGTATCCTGGGTGAAGCCAGGCAGTAATTATCCTGCTGTCCTAGATGTGCCTCTCTAAGGTGAGGGGGTCTTTAATTAAACTGCAGTACCCCAGGCTCTGCTCTGAGGCTCTGCTCTGACTGAAGCTCTGAAGCTGCTAGGTGAGGTGAGGCAGGTTGGCCCGACGAGACTGCTGGAGCATCTGCCTATGCTCTGCTCTGGATGCTGTGTGCTCAGGGTGTGCGGGAGGCATGGAGGAGGGAGGAAAAGGTATTTCAGTAACATTTTAATGATACAGGCTGACTCTTCACTTAACACTCCTTCCCTCCCAATGCACAGTAGATTACACACAGAAATTCACAGACGCGGACACACACACACACACACACACACAGTACCTGTACACATACAAGGCACACACACACACATTCAATCACACAAATGCACGCTCATTATACATTTACCTTCAACCACATGCCATTATCTGGTTTTCACCACTCCTATCTGTGGGGAGTTTCAGTGAGCAGTCTAGATTTGTCTCTGGAGCCACCAGACTGGATTTGATTTTCATTAGGATTTCATGTCTTGGCTGTCATATCCTCTCCCCACCCTGCACACTTGGTGGACACAATTTTCCGCTGCGGTGGACCCACACGGTGGACTGGTTGTTTTTTTACGTTGCGCTTGATCAACACCGGGTGGCTGGTTATCAGTGTGTTCTTTCGCACTGAGGGGCTGTCCGACCTCTCTCAAAAAACCACCCTCTGCATCTACACACACGTGTAACACAACACACACACACATGCATACCTTCACACATGCAAACCCTCACACACAAATAACCACATACACATTCCCAATGGCAACACGTGGGTGTGTGTTGACAGTCCGTTGATGTTTGCAGCAATACTGAATGTTTATCCTATTGTGAGAGAGCTGAATGGATGTGAGATAATGTGGTGCAATCAGAAGAGTAGAAAGGTGTTGATCTGGTGGAAATATTCTGTTCATCATTCACTCAATGATTTCCTAATGTAAATGTCACACAGACTTCCCAGAGTATTAAACACAAGCAAACAGAGAGCCAAGTGCCAATCAATATGAATGTTAATCTTCATAACTTAGCATGGTCAGACTCACACAACCCATGGCTGGCCAGCATTATGACTCACTAAGCTCTGAGCCGACAGTAGGAAGGACTCCAGTTCCTTAAATAAAAACTTCTGTATGTCTACCACCGCTGGAAATATACCGTCTGTCAGCACCATAGTCATTACTGAATGATTCATGTTCCCATCCATTTACAGTATTCTAATCGACCGAGTCTTCAGTTAACTTATGATGCAGTATTGATGATACCAATAGAGTACTTGGGAATCATATCTTGAGCATCTGAGTAGCTTCAAGAGTCTGACTTTTATTAGGAGTCGATGCTCTATTGGCTCCAGAGCTGGTTATCTAGTGGGTCACAGCCCTGATCTGTGTTATCTCCCCAGTAAGAGAAGCCATGGTCAATAAAGGCCTAGTTTAGTGTGCAACAGACATGATTAAATTAGCATGCACTGTCTGATGATTCATTGCATGGTGAATCCTCCTGTCCCAGCTCATTTACTCAGCCTGAGCTCCTAAACTAGACATAACATAGTAAACGTAAATCCGGGACACTCAAATAAGTATGATATGTTACGGTTGGTATGGTTACGTAAGACAGGTTACTTAAGGCAAAAACTAAAGTAAGATGGGGTGGAGGGGTGGGCGTAAAACGCGAATGTCTAGCAACCAAAAGGTTGCACGTTCCAATCTCATCACGGACAATTTTAGCACTGTAGCTAATTAGAAACTTGGCACCTACTTACTACATGTTAGCTAACCCTTCCCATAACCCTAACCTTAACCTTTTAACCTAACTCCTAACCCTAATCTTAACCCCTAACGCTAACCCAGCTAACTTTAGTAATATTAGTGTTAGCCACCTAGCTAACGTTAGCCACGACAAATTGGAATTCGTAACATATCATACGTTTAGCAAATTCGTAAAATATTGGAGGAATTGCAATTCATAACATATTATATGAATTGCAATTCGTAACATATCACACAAATTGTAATTCGTAACATATCATACGACATGAATGATGGCCACCAAAAATCAATACATACCATATGAAACGTGACATATCATATTAATTGGAGTATCCCGGATTTAGCTTTGCTATGTTACATCTAACCCTGAGTCCAGGTTGATTTACTATGTTCACATTCTCCTACACAAATGTGACCGAGCAGCTTGATTCGGTCATATGTAGCAAAATTTGAAATTGTGTTTTTTACATTGGATAAAAGTAGAGACTCTACAATTGAAGAACAATGGGAAAGTAATTCTACTTTGAAAGTTGATAAACTTGTAACCCCACTTTTGAGAAAATTCAGCATCGTTCACACCCTCTTAAGCCTTAGCCCCACCCATCTCTTTAAGGATTAACATGCATGACATCAGCAGCCTGGTGGTCCAAAATAGCATAACTGAATAGCATAAAAATGAATTTAGTAAATGTCAATCAAGCAAACCAGGCAACTAAAAGCAACAATGTTTTGGTTCTTTTCTAGCTTGTTAGCTAGCTAGCTAATGTTAAATTAGCTGGCTAGCCAGTTCAAATAATGACCACATCATATAGCTGACAACATCTTAACTTTAGCTAATTTGTATTCATTATTACTGGAAAATAAACTCACAACAAGATCTTTATTTACAAGTTAATGGCAAGCTAATTACAGAAAATGTAGCTAGCTAGACTCTCTTAGACGTATACATGGATGAACGCTTCTCCCTCTCTGTCACAGATGCCATGGTTGCCCTTAGTTTGAAGATGTAATTCAGAGACATGTGTTTTATACAACAGCCTTCTGTGTGACTCCCTCCGCATATTTGCAATCAAAGGACAGAATTTTCTCCATCTCCTTAGCTATGATACTCTGCTTCCACCAGGCATTCCATTGATTTCAAAACTTCACCTTATAGCTAGTGGGATAACCACTTTACAAAGTTTTTTTTTTTGTAATTGTTTTTTTTTTTTGGGGGGGGGTTGGAGTAAATGGGGGGGGGGGGGGGTGGGGGGGTAGAAGGATTACTTTATCCTATCCCAGGTATTCCTTAAAGAGGTGGGGTTTCAAATGTCTCCGGAAGGTGGTGAGTGACTCCGCTGTCCTGGCGTCGTGAGGGAGCTTGTTCCACCATTGGGGTGCCAGAGCAGCGAACAGTTTTGACTGGGCTGAGCGGGAACTATGCTTCCGCAGAGGTAGGGGAGCCAGCAGGCCAGAGGTGGATGAACGCAGTGCCCTCGTTTGGGTGTAGGGACTGATCAGAGCCTGAAGGTACGGAGGTGCCGTTCCCCTCACAGCTCCGTAGGCAAGCACCATGGTCTTGTAGCAGATGCGAGCTGAAAACTGGAAGCCAGTGGAGTGTGCGGAGGAGCGGGGTGACGTGAGAGAACTTGGGAAGGTTGAACACCAGACGGGCTGCGGCATTCTGGATGAGTTGTAGGGGTTTAATGGCACAGGCAGGGAGCCCAGCCAACAGCGAGTTGCAGTAATCCAGACGGGAGATGACAAGTGCCTGGATTAGGACCTGTGCCGCTTCCTGTGTAAGGCAGGGTCGTACTCTCCGAATGTTGTAGAGCATGAACCTACAGGATCGGGTCACCGCCTTGATGTTAGCGGAGAACGACAGGGTGTTGTCCAGGGTCACGCCAATGCTCTTCGCACTCTGGGAGGAGGACACAACGGAGTTGTCAACCGTGATGGCGAGATCATGGAACGGGCAGTCCTTCCCCGGGAGGAAGAGCAGATCCGTCTTGCCGAGGTTCAGCTTGAGGTGGTGATCCGTCATCCATACTGATATGTCTGCCAGACATGCAGAGATGCAATTCGCCACCTGGTTATCAGAAGGGGGAAAGGAGAAGATTAGTTGTGTGTCGTCAGCGTAGCAATGATAGGAGAGGCCATGTGAGGATATGACACTTTTGCAGTTATTCAAATAACGCGAAAAAACACACATAATAGCACAATTGGTTAGAGGACCGTAAAACGGCAGCCATCTCCTCCGGCGCCATCTCCTCCGGCACCCACAGTATGCACTTCCTTCCTTTGTCTTTCTACACGGCCTACTTCTCTACAACCTACCGAATTACAACACAAGCATGACAATTTCTCCATACACACACACACACACACTCTACGACCTCACTGCCACCGTTGCTGGGCTTTCACCCCCCCTTAAGGGTCTAGCAGGGAACCAACCCCACTCGGGATTTACCCTCTAGGACTTACCCTCCTCAGGGACCACCCTGCTCGGGGCTTATCTTCCGGGACTTACCCTATACCATGAATCTACGACCGGTCGCAACACAATGGGACTACTGAATAAGCTCAGGCTTTCTAGGTCTGTATCCTATAATTTGTATTCAGCCTACGACTCTCATCTCCCCAAGATATCAGAATGAGTGGTAACAGGTGTAGGAACTGTGCCTAACTTGCTTTTGGTGCCGGCTCCTGTTTCACTGATTCGGACTCTCCAGTTCGACTGTAAATCGTGGTGAATCCTGCCGACAACGCAAACTGTTAGGTTCTGAACAAATAGATAAAAAACTCACGGACGACTACAAAAAACTCAAACCAAGTTTATTCAACCACTGGGTCATACAGCTGCAAAGACAACATACAAGTCACACAAGCACATCTTTATACCTTCCAACTAGGCGGATTCATCTCCTTGAATGTCTAAGATAGACACTCCTTCTCTGTTGTTAGGCAGAAACACAGTAGGTTCCTCTTACTGGTATTGTCATGGCCCTGCCTAAGTCTAGGACCCTCATGGGCGTGGAAATGTGTTTGTGTGTGTTTGTGAGATAGGACTATAATCAGATGGTCTTCGGGGTGGGCCCCTGTGGCCCCCGTCCCAGCAGTGTCTTCTCTCTTCATCTGTTGACCTTATCTCGAGTTGAGTTCCACATCCCTCATGGTCCTGGTTCCTTAGCAACTGATCTACCTTATCAAGAACTGAAACTAGACAATTGCCCTTTGACTCCCTCCTTAGGAACATTCATATTCAACAATAACATATGTGACCGACTGGCTCGATTCAGTCTTATGTAGCAAAATTTGAAATGGTCTTTTTTACATTGGATAAAAGTAGAGACTCAGAGCTAGAAAATTGAATATCATATACTACAGTTGAGGAACAATGGGAAAGTAATTCTGCTTTGAAAGTTGATAAACTTGTAACCTGACTTTTGAGAAAATGGCCCTTGAATGTTTTGGTACCTACTGGAGAGCTCTTCTTTGTCTACACCCATTCAACATCGTTCATACCCTTTTAAGCTTTAGCCCCACCCATCTCCTTAAGGATTCACATGTGAGGCTATGTACTAAACAACCAAAGATTTCAATACTAAAGGCTTATACAACGGGTGTGTTCGTAAATTTAATCTGGAGTGCCAGAGTGTGCTCTGGGCGTTCATAAACTCAGCACGTTGTCAGATTGGCCGTTCGTAAATTCAGAGCGTTTCGCTCTCGGTGCGCACACTGGACGCTCTGGCCGAAAAGTAGTGTTGATCCGAGTGTTCTGACCAAACAACAGCAGTCAAGCACCCAAGCTAACTGGCTAATGTTGGCTAGCTTGTTAGCTACTTCCAGACACAAATGAGAGAACAGCTCACTCTGACCATTTTACTTGCCCTAGCAGAGCTGGTTAGGCTGTTTTTATGTTATCCAGAGCGTTGGTGTCTGCAACTGAACTGCTGGCAACAATTTAATTATACTTTTTTTGCTAACGTTTACTGACACCGGCCATATTCAATGGGTGTTGAATTCGTCAGTTATTCTCTGAAATCGGAGTAGATAGCCAGAGCGAATTTACCAGCTACATCTATCGACAGTTGTCGCAGTGCCATCATAAACATTTTATTGAAATAGTTACTTGCATAGTGGAGTCTTTTGTTTAGACATGTAGATAGCTAGCTAAACAATTAACCATAATCCCAACTCATGACGTTACTACCCTGCATGAATCTGCAGGTAGCTAACCAACCAGGTTCAATGTTAGCTAGCTAACATTAGGCTATAACTTGCAATGCAAATGATCTGAGATACAAATAATATTACTACACAGATCTTACATGTAACGTTAGCTAGCTAGCCAGCCAACTAACGTTAGCTAGCTAGCTAACAGTACACTTTAACTTGAAATGAAAACGACTTTCTGACCAAATTAGAAATGTGTAATATCTGAAAATGTAGTTAGCTAGACTCTCTTACCCGTATACATGGATGGACGCTTCTCCCTCTCTGTCACGGATGCCATGGTTGCCCTTAGTTTGAAAATGTAATCCGGAACCTTATGTGTTCTCTTTTCGACTCCGTCTGCATATTTGCATTCTAACACCAGAATTTACTCCATCTCCTTAGCTATCATACTCAAATTCTACTGATTTCAAAACTCGGTCCTCCAGAAAGTGGAGAGCCACACTTATGCTGTTCTACTACGTGATATCTTTCAAAAAAGTCCCGTTAGAAAGGATTACCTACACATACTGACCAGCTCATATTATAGACATAAATGCGCTACATGGCAGACCAATCCGAACTCATCTCTCGGCATGTCCAGCCCACTCATTATCTCAGCCAATCATGGCTAGCAGGAAGGTTGCTGTCTTTTTCTGTGGCTAAACCAACTAGGCTCGTAATGTAACAATTTTATTCATATTTACAGATGGCTTACAAGTTTGTTATTAAGGCACATGAAAGTTCACATGTTCCAGAAGGCATTTCTGCCCAAAAACGCATTTTGATTAAAAAAAAAAAGTTTACATTCAAATGGCTCTCCTGCGAAGTAGTGACGTGCGACATACGCCTACTTTCCTGAATCTAGTCACATATTTGAACAGAATATGAAGTTTCTGCACTTCCCCTTTTCTCACTCAGTAACTTTCCATATCACTCAGTAACTTTCCACACACCTAGTTCCTCTTTACCCTTCCTTGACCCCTTAGATGTACATTCCTTATACATGTAAAGTAATCAATAAGTTCTAGTATTGTAACATGAATAAGTATTTTTCAAGCTAGAATACAACACTAGATATATGCTACTCTACATTCGGCACATGCTCTTATTTTAAGCGTTCAGTCATCTCCTGACTTTGCCGAGTAGACAGTATCACTTTCCCAACAAGCTGAAAGATCCCTCAAGGTTAAAAGACACAGTTTATATCACAGTCACCTTCCTGTCCTTATTAAAATCCCCTCTTTCATCAGACGAGCATCTTGCTTTACATAGATCTAATCACATCTCCTCACGTCTCCCTCCCACCCTCCGCTGTTTCTGACCTCTCTAGGCTGTGCTGGTTGGCTTGGCTCTGCTTGGCTGCCTCATGGAAAATTCCCCTCCTGTTGTGTGCTGTTGTCTCTTCACACCCCAGGGAACGTTATTGAAGGGAACGTAATGAGTATGTAGTGTCTGACCAACAGCTGTATCCCTCCTCAGCATACCGTCAGACTGCCAGCTCACTCAGAGGGCACTTAGGGGTCAGGAGCTCAGCCTCAAACAGCCACAGCCATAGAACCGCTCTCTGATGATCACAAACTAAAGCTCAAACTTACATCTCCAACAATACAATCAACTGTTTAAAGACAAGGATGCTGTTTGAGTCTTCTCGGACTACATTGGCAGGGGGGGTGCCCCTGCCCCATTCTAGAAGTGATTCATATTTATTTTGCTAGTATTTGCAGAGATTGATGAGCAGAGCACACTGGCCTCTTTCTCTCCCTGCCTTTAGGACTGTCATGGGTAAAGATAATGAGGATAACTCATCCCCCTCTCTCTCTTTCCTCTCGTCCTCCTAGTTTATAAACATCATAAGCAGCCAGCATTTAACTAGATGATGTTACCTGTATGTCAAATGATCATTGGCCTGAAGCCTGAAACCGGAACCAGTGAGCTATATTATTAAATGTACAACTTACACACCACACTTCCAAACATAGGAGAGAATACCCTTTTTGAAAGAATATTATTTATTTTCCAGGTCTCCACTCCAGCATTTTACCTTCCATTCCAACCTAACACCTACAACAATTGTAATTCAAGTAAGAGCATTGTTTCTCTTGTGAAGACAATTGTAATACATGTATTTCAAGTAAAATATATTTTTTTATACAAGTATTACCCAGAATGCAACATCAGGATGGGCCTTGCCACACAGCCAGGTGTAAATGGGAAACCTCCAGCAGGAGTAGACAAGCCTCTTGCTCATTATTATGAAGGTTTCAATTTCCCCTGAATGTGTAGTCTGTTTTACCATCGTTATCCCATCCCAATGACTTTCCCATTGAAGGAACCAAATTAAACTGTTATCATATTTTCTTTTGCATCGGAAGCAACTTTGGATATGTTTCAGATTTCAGTACATTGGGCAAAACACATTCAGTTTCAACCAGGGGTTGGAACCAAAATTATTTTCCAATCTTTTCGTTCTGAACAGAACCAATTTTAAAAATTCTGTTCAACTGTTCCGAACAGCAAAATAAAGTTCTGAACTGGTTCAAACCCCCAAAAAGTACCGGTTTATATTGTTCCTTTCTGTTCCTTTTTAAACCTCTGAAATCACTATATATTTATTTTTTTGCTCGACATTAAATTACTTCGCCAATCAGTGTGAATAGAGCAGCTTGCTATGGAGCAGTTAAGCTATTAAATCTTTATAGGAAAGTTGTTAAAAGCAAATAGTATTTTGCCGTAACAGCATGGTTTAATCATAATGAAAAACAAACACACACACTGCGCTGTGCAGCCAGTCACTATGGACAGCAAGTGTAGGGTGTGAGATGCGACAGAAATTTTGCGGGTGGGGAGAGAGCGAGAGAGGGTTGAGGAGGAGGCTTGGCTTGAAGCACTGGGCATCTTATGACATGCATTATCTGAATTAGGCCCACATAATTATACCTACGGAGGAGTGGCTTCTATGGAGGAACTTTGAATATCTTTCAACTTCCAAGAGTTGGCTTAGCATTGGACCAGAGCTAACATTAGCTAGCTTGTGTGTGCAGAGCAGCACTATAATTAAAATCACATCTTACCTTTTTGCAGTTAATAAATCCAATGTAAAACGTGATAACTATAGTATCCTTAACTAGCATTGAAAAAGTTAATCCATTCTCTCGCCCTAATTTCTGAATCACACTTGTAACGTTGTCAGTAGGCTACAGTAACCTATGCTTCGGAGGGGGAGGGGCAGGTAAATATTTCCAGCTGGCAGGCAGACACTGGAATAAGTTTCTGAGTGACAGAGTGAGGGCTTTGCATAGGCACTTTGTTGTGATTTTTGTGGGACTGAAAAAAAATGCCTAGAACGTTAAAAGAATGTTATTAACCGGTTCCCATGCGTTTAAAATAATGGTTCTGTTCAAGAACAGTATAGATCGCTTTCGTTCCCAGTTCTGATTCTGTTCCTCAAATAATTTAGTTTTTTTCCGGTTTTCTGTTCTGTTCCCTGAACCGGTTCCAACCCCTGGTTTTAACAGGCATTCCTACTAAGTGGTTATCATTGCCATCACACTAGCAGCAGCATCAGCAACATGCATTCGTCATGTGGTTGTTGTTGTACTCCCACTGACCTACCTCCAATACATCTCTAAACAATCTGTTCCATTCTTTACTGTGATAAAGTGAAAATAGAAAATGAATTGAAGTAGGTTAGAGGAATGGATGCAATTTTTCCCTTTGACATTGTGGTAAACAATGATGACACAAACAAGTATTCAATATCTTTAATGAGGAAAAAAAGGGATAGCAAATACAACTTATTTTCCATTATTTAATGTTCTATATGTTGTGGTACAGCCATAGTAAATCAGCAAGAAAATTCAAACTGACAAACATTAAACAACCCAGTGTGTGCGTGTCTGTGTGCGTGCGTGATTTTGCTGCTGGAGTGGAGAGTGTGTGGTGTGTGAATGGTTCCAGGCAATCACTTTTATCCTGCGGGATGGAGAGATTGGCCTCTGTAGTTGTGATTGGAGGGAATTAAGGGCTGCCTTTGGTAGCTAGCAACAGGGAAACAGCTTTAGCCATGCACTTTTAAATGTGTGTGTGTGTGTGTGTGCGTGATCAGTGATTGATTTATTTCTGTGTAAAGCCTTCAGTCATGTATGAAAGAATGGAGGAGCTTTACTCAGTCAGAGCCCAAGGTTGTGAAATATCATGTTGAGCCTTAATTGAGTTAACTCTTTGTGGTGCTGCATCTATCCCCTGTAGATAACTGGGAATTCTGTGTCACATTTAACCCATTTATGCAAATACCCTTGAATGCCAATATAACATCAACCATACTAGTAAGTGCTAAGTAGTAATGCTAATTTTAGTTGTAGTGGAAACAGCAGTATTGCCTGTGTTACTGTCCCCTTTTAATAATAATGTAAACTACAGTGCATTCGGAAAGTATTCAGACACCTTGACTTTTTCCATATTTTGTTACGTTATAGCCTTATTCTAAAATGGATGAATTAAAAAATATATATTTCTCATCAATCTACACACTACCCCATAATGACAAAACAAAAACAGGTTTTTAGACATTTTAGCAAATGTGTATAACTCCCCCCCCCCCCCCACCCCCCCACCGAAATATGACATTTACATAAGTATTCAGACCCCATTAATCAGTACTTTGTTGAAGCACCTTTGGCAGCATTTACACCCTCAGGT
Organism: Coregonus lavaretus; assembly: GCF_964263955.1. NCBI lineage: Eukaryota > Metazoa > Chordata > Actinopteri > Salmoniformes > Salmonidae > Coregonus > Coregonus lavaretus. Next base: position 47,258 of record NW_028157207.1, on the reverse strand, counting down.
CTTCTTGGGTAAGACGCTACAAACTTGGCACACCTGTATTTGGGGAGTTTCTCCAATTCTTCTCTGCAGATCCTCTCAAGCTCTGTCAGGTTGGATGGGGAGCGTCGCTGCACAGCTATTTTCAGGTCTCTCCAGAGATGTTCGATCGGGTTCAAGTCCGGGCTCTGGCTGGGCCACTCAAGGACATTGAGACTTGTCCCGAAGCCACTCCTGCGTTGTCTTGGCTGTGTGCTTAGGGTCGTTGTATTGTTGGAAGGTGAACCTTTGCCCCAGTCTGAGGTCCTGAGCGCTCTGGAGCTGGTTTTCATCATGGATCTCTCTGTACTTTGCTCCGTTCATCTTTCCTTCGATCCTGACTAGTCTCCGAGTCCCTGCCGCTGAAAAACATCCCTGCAGCATGATGCTGTCACCACCATGCTTCACCATAGAGATGGTGCCAGGTTTCCTGCAGACGTGATGCTTGGCATTCAGGCCAAATAGTTCAATCTTGGTTTCATCAGACCAGAGAATCTTGTTTCCCATTGTCTGAGAGTCCTTTAGGTGCCTTTTGGCAAACTCCAAGTGGCCTGTCATGTACCTTTTACTGATGAGTGGCTTCCATCTGGCAACTCTACCATAAAGGCCTGATTGGTGGAGTGATGCAGAGATGGTTGTCCTTCTGGAAGGTTCTCCCATCTCCACAGAGGAACTCTGGAGCTCTGTCAGAGTGACCATCAGGTTCTTGATCACCTCCCTGACCATGGCCCTTCTCCCCCGATTGCTCAGTTTGGCTGGGCGGCCACTCTCTAGGAAGAGTCTTGGTGGTTCCAAACTTCTCCCATTTAAGAATGATGGAGGCCACTGTGTTCTTTGGGATCTTCAATGCTGCAGAAATTTTTTGGTACCCTTCCCCAGATCTGTGCCTCAACTAAATCCTGTCTCGGAGCTCTACGGACAATTCCTTCCACTTCATGGCTTGGTTTCTGCTCTGACATGCACTGTCAACTGTTAGACTTTATATAGACAGTTGCGTGCCTTTCCAAATCATGTCCAATCAATGAAATGTATCACAGGTGGACTCCAATTAAATTTTAAAAACATCTCAAGGATGATCAATGGAAATAGGAAACACCTGAGCTCAATTTCTAGTCTCATAGCAAAGAGTCTGAATACTTATGTAAAAAAGGCATTTCAGTTTTTTATTTTGAATACATTTGCTAAACTTTCTAAAAACCTGTTTTCGCTTTGTCATTATGGGGTATTCTGTGTGGAGTGATGAGGGAAAAAAATAATGTAATCAATTTTAGAATAAGGCTGTAACGTAACAAAATGTGGAAAAAGTAAAGGGGTCTGAATACTTTCCGAATGCACTGTATATCCCACCATTCCTAGAGAGCAACATGTGCATGGCTGAAACATACAGCACTACAACAGCTAATCTATATCCAAGTCATATCCAAAGATGTTTTCTCTTTAGTGGGTAAATAATACAATTTCTGGGTAATGATTGAGATATGGAGAACAGTTATTTTGGGGTCGCAAGAAAAACAAACAAAAAATCTCGCTTGGTTAATAGAACCGGGGTTAAATCAGTAACCTCCACTAGCCGCTAAATGAGGTTGTAATAAGCATAGCGGTTTCTGTTTTCTTCCTACAAATGTGGCTCAGTAAGTTTTGAATGGTTTAAGCTACAAAATATTATGACCCCATCACTGAAAGATAAGACTCTTTGGAACATGTATATATCTTCTGTTTCCATCTACAAATGCCCACAAGCCTCGTTAGAACAGAGTGGACAAGACCAGGCACTAAATCAGACTGGGGCAAAAAATAACATCATACAAAATTATTGCCTGATGATCTTCTGAACTTCACAATACCTTTTTGATGGATTTCAGTCATTTCAAACCATACTTCCTTCAGATTGAAATACTGACAAAAGTACTGTCAGACTGATTTGTAATAGACTGTCATAGCATGGTGGTGTGGCGAAATGTATCTGATATCAAAATGGGGCCGAGGGCCAGAAAAGTTTGAGAACCCCTGCCTTAACCATTTAAAATGTCAACTTCATTGGGGCAGGGACGTCCCAAGGATTCCGGATAGCACAGACCCTGTTGATATTCCTCCTCGTTATTGTTTTCCTTCTTTGGATAGTAGCCTCCCTTTGCTCTGCCATGGGGAATAACAAATTGGGCTTGTTTTACAGCAAGGGAGTGTGATTGCACAAATGCCTTGGATTTGTAGCGGGGCTGGGCTGGGGTGGCTGGAGAGAATGGGCTTTCCACTTGAATGTAACTAAGCACAATGTAACAGGAGTTCAGACACAGACATGCCTTGCGGTTAGGGCTGCAGGTCTGCCTGGGTTATCAACCAGGTGAACAGGGGGAGGTGGTGGTGGTGGTGGTGGCACGGCAGGTAGAGTACCCTCAGGTGTGTTTGTCTGGGTTCAGGTAGTGACGTGAAGGTCCACACTGCCCAGAGGAGGCTGGTCCTGTTGCTTCATATCGCAGACTGCCATTAACACAGTTATGTGCAGGATTGTCTCCTGAGAGCTCAGCCATCATAGGGAAGCTATGGGGAAGCTAACATTCAGCAGCCAGCACAGAGCTGGAATTAGGAAAAGGGCAACAGTAAAGTGTCAGAACTGTATTCCTATGACTGAGCAGGCAGCACACAAAAAAATGCTGGGTCAAAAATAACCCAGCGCTGGGTAAATAGTGGACAGAACACATGTTGGGTTATTTTGACCCAGCCAGTTGGGCCACTTAGTTGGGATGTTTTCTTTGAAGACTGGAGGCGTGGCTTAGTAGTGGCTTTCATTCTTTAAATATACTGAACAAAAATATAAACGCAACATGTAAAGTGTTGGTCCCATGTTTCATGAGCTGAAATAAAAGATTCCAGACATTTTCCATACACACAAAAAGCTTATTTATCTCAAATGTTATGCACAAATTTGTTTACATCCATGTTAGAGAGCATTTCTCCTTTGCCAAGATAATCCATCCACCTGACAGATGTGGCATATCAAGAAGCTGATTAAACAGCATGATCATTACACAGGTGCACCTTGTGCTGGGGACAATAAAAGGCCACTCTAAAATGTGCAGTTTTGTCATACAACACAATGCCAGGAAGCGTACAATTGGCATTCTGACTGCAGGAATGTCCACCAGAGCTGTTGCCAGAGAATTTAATGTTAATATATCTACCATAAGGTGCCTCCAATGTAGGTTTAGAGAATTTGGCAGTACGTCCAACAGGCCTCACAACCACAGACCATGTGTAATCACGCCAGCCCAGGACCTCCACATCCGGCTTCTTCACCTGCGGGATGGTCTGAAACCAGCCACCCGGACAGCTGATGAAACTGTGGGTTTGCACAAACTGTCAGAAACTGTCTCAAGGAAGCTCATCTGTGTACTCGTCGTCCTCACCAGGGTCTTGACCTGACTGAAGTTTGGGGTCGTAACCGACTTCAGTGGGGAAATGCTCACCTTCGATGGCCACTGGCACGCTAGAGAAGTGTGCTCTTCATGGATGAATCCCAGTTTCAACTTTACCGGGTAGATGGCATATGTTGTCATCTGGGCGAGTGGTTTGCTGATGTCAACGTTGTGAACAGAGTGCCCCATGGTGGCGGTGGGGTTATGGTATGGGTAGGCATAAGCTACGGACAATGAACACAATTGTATTTTATCGATAGCAATTTGAATGCACAGAGATACCATGATGAAATCCTGAGGCCCATTGTTGTGCCATTAATCTGCGGCCATCACCTTATGTTTCAGCATGATAATGCATGGCCCCATGTCGCAAGGATCTGTACACAATTCCTGGAAGCTGAAAATGTCCCAGTTCTTCCATGGCCTGCATACTCACCAGACATGTCACCCATTGAGCACGTTTGGGATGCTCTGGATTGACCTGTACGACAGCGTGTTCCAGTTCCCACCGATATCCAGCAACTTCGCACAGCCATTAAAGAGGAGTAGGACAACATTCCTCAAGCCAAAATCAACAGCCTGATCAACTCTATGTGAAGGAGATGTGTCACGCTGCATGAGGCAAATGGTGGTCACACCAGATACTGACTGGTTTTCAAAAGTGAAAGTAAGGCGGTACGGTCTGGTATGGCGTCCCGGCAAAATAAATAGTGGGGGTACGCCATACCGGTAAAACATGAGCCTATCACATTAATGAAAACAAACTGTCGGCTATTACACTATTATTTATCATTACCGTATGTCAGAGGCATTAAAAATGAGTGAATGGACTTGAAAACTGGTGGTATAGCCTACGCTCTAAAATGCGATGTGGTTCGACGAGAACACTGACATTTTGCAGAGATGATTGGCTGACACCGAGACGCGCGCGGACAGCAGTGGAGACATTAACTCTGGCCTAATGACAATCGCCAAATGTCATTACACTTTTGGGTGTTTTGTGTAACAGATGTCTCTTTCCATTCACCACTGTTTGGAAGCTGGAAATATGTTGGGAGTGGATGAACGTGCACGGGTATCCTAGTAAAGGAGCCCTTTGAAGTGATTGTTTGACAATCAGATTAAAACTGAATGACTGGTTGCTTTTATGCCACAATATAAAAGGTCATACATTTTAAAAGTCAAATGACAAATCTTTATGACTAGGCCCACAGAGATGCTATTGAATTAATAGGGACTAAATATAATTATATGATTAGGCCCCACGGCCGGCCCGCCCATTAGGCAGCCGCCTAGAGTGGCAGTTTGACAAGGGCAGGATTATTCTGTCCGAAAATAATGATTACTTTTCTCACCCAGTGGCATGAGGACTATTTAGGTGAGCGCTGAAAATAATAATAATAATAATATAATAATAATACATGGGACTTATGTTGCGCTTTTCAAGGACCCAAAGTCGCTTTACAATTATAGAAATGAAAAAGAAAAACAACAAAACAGGAGTCAAAACAAAACATCAGACTAAACAAAACATGAGTAAAGAGAGGGGTGGGCTCAAAGAAGGCAAAGCGTGTGATGTATCAGTGTATGTGGAGGGTAGAGTTTGGGGGCGTGGCTTTCAGATAGTTATTCTTGGCCACCCGTGAGAGTAAATTGTATTCCTGTTGATCATGCTAAATTTGTACACTACAAGTTTAATTTCTCCTTCAATATTTTTGCATTATTATTATTTGCAAAATTCATAACATTATTAATTAAATATTATTGGGACATGCATAGGCACTTAATGAACTCATACTCTTGGGTAAGCCTCACAAAAGCTACAAAAGTGTCAGTGCTCAACATACAAATAACAATACAACAGAACAGATTAATCAGAATTACATTTACTCTCACGGGTGGCCAAAAATAACTATCTGAAAGCCACACCTCTACTAAGCCACACCTCCAGTCTTATGATCTGACCCGGTGGGCCATAGCTCAATAACCCAGCATCAATAATCCAACAACCCAACTGAGTGACCCAACTGGCTGGGTCAAAATAACCCAACGTGTTCTGTCCAATATTTACCCAAATTGGGTTGTTTTTAACCCAGCATTTATTTTAGAGAGCAGTGTGTTATTATCATAAGGGGCCAGTGGTTTCTTCTCACGATGGGCTACTGGCTGGTGGCTGCAGTGTGTTTGTGGCATGAAAGAGCAGCTCTTGACTTAAATCCCTTTCTCCTTGTGCACTGCAGGGCTGAAGTATCACTCTGTGGTGAGAGGCCTGTGTTGTGTTTCCTCTATCAGGGCGGGGGGTGTGGGGTGTGAAGGGGCCTGTTGCAGGCAGGCAGCTCTCTATCCAGGAGTGTCCCCTCCTCCCCTCCTCTCAGGCTGGTTGCAGTGAGGGGAGCCAGGGGAAATGGCAGGCCACTCCAGGCCTGATCAGGGCTCTCTGGGGCTCAGGAGGGACATTTAGATGACTGAGACAGATACACAGCTACATAGTGCCTAAGAGTTCTGATTAGGCTCCTGGAGAGAAGGGTAGTGAGGGTGAGGGAGAGGGAGAGGGATTCTCCTGTGGCTATCAGTCGTCTGTCCCTGTGGAACGGGTGAGTGAGGAAAAAAAACATATATTCAAGGAGAGAGGAACAGAGGGATAGAGGGAGGGAAAGACATCTTGTGAGTGTTTTGGCTCTGTTTGTCACACCCTGGCTCGGGGACTCATTATGTTGAGCCAGGGTGTGTTCATTCTATGTTTTCTGTTTCTTCGGTGGGTGTTCTAGGTTGTCGATTTTCTATGTTTGCCGGTGTGACTCCCAATCAGAGGCAACGAGTGTCAGCTGTCGGCTGGTTGTCTCTGATTGGGAGCCATATTTAATCTGTCGGTTTTTCCTTTGGTTTTGTGGGTTCTTGTTTCGAGTTAGTTTAGTTTCTCCGTGTACTGTCACGGTATCGTCTTTGTTTGTTTTGATCGTGTTTCACTTATTAAAGAATATGTTTGCTTGCAACGCTGCGCCTTGGTCTACTCAATCCTACGACGATCGTGACACTGTTTTGGTTTTCCCCTTATTGTTTCACATGACTCCCCATCACCTTTCTCTCTACACCTCAGCCCCTGACTCCAGCCTGTGTTCCCCAGTACAAACACCTATTTCTGGGCTTGGCCATGCACTGAGAAAGAGAGAGAGAGAGAAGGTCAGGGTCATGGAGGATGAGAGGCAGAGAGATGGAGGCACTCAATGTTTGTAACTGAATATCATATGTCGCTGTTTTATGAAATCCTATTCAATATTTTATCAATGTGAATTTAGCCCCAAAGTGTCATTGAGGCACCATAAAACCACACAGTTTAATCTGAATGATAAACTTGGCAATGAGAAAACAGTGGTATAATTCACTCAAATGTATCAGAGCATGCTTTAGATTAGATATTTCTTAATTGTCTGATTTTCACAGATAAATAACTGTGAAAATAAGACAATAAAGAAATATCTAATCTACATTTGAGTGAATTATACCACTGTTTTCTCATTGCCAAGTATATTTACATTACGTACAAGAAAATGCACTGCGATATGGTGAGAGACATGGCATAGGCCAGTCATAACATCAAACATACTCATTCATGAAAAAACAAAACAAGAATGAAAGCTTAAGGACTCTTACACCTCCCTTCCACATTACATAGCTTTCCCTCCTATACTCAATGTTACACATCCCCTTAATGTCCAAGGTCCCTGAGCGTTGCGCATAATGCTATTGCACAACCCTATAGTTTCGATGTCCAAGATTATTTTACACAGTTCCCTACTTCCCGTTCCCGAATGAGTGAATTTATCCCCATGTCCCTAATGTCCTCTTTATTCGTGTGGCACAAAGTAGTTTTTATACCTGACCAGTTTGAACAGGGGTAGTCTGTAGCAATTCCTGGACGGCAGGAGCACAGCTTGTAGTGTATTGGGGTTGTGCTGCAGAACCCATATTGGGCTCTGATTTGTCATGTTTAAAGTAATATATATATATATATATATATACAGTACCAGTCAAAAGTTTGGACGCACCTACTCATTCAAGGGTTTTCCTTTATTTGTACTATTTTTTACATTGTAGAAAACGATGAAATAACACATATGGAATCATGTAGTAACCAAAAAAGTGTTAAACAAATCCAAATATATTTTATATTTGAGATTATTCAAATAGCCACCCTTTGCCTTGATGACAGCTTTGTACACTCTTGGCATTCTCTCAACCAGCTTCACCTGGAATGCTTTTCCAACAGTCTTGAAGGAGTTCCCACATATGCTGAGCACTTGTTGGCTGCTTTTCCTTCACTCTACGTTCCGACTCATCCCAAACCATCTCAATTTGGTTGAGGTCGGGGAATTGTGGAGGCCAGGTCATCTGATGCAGCACTCCATCACTCTCCTTCTTGGTCAAATAGCCCTTACACAGCCTGGAGGTGTGTTGGGTCATTGTCCTGTTGAAAAACAAGTGATACTCCCACTAAGCCCAAACCAGATGGGATGGCGTATCGCTGCAGAATGCTGTGGTAGCCATGCTGGTTAAGTGTGCCTTGAATTCTAAATAAATCACAAACAGTGTCACCAGCAAAGCACCCCCACACCATAACACATCCTCCTCCATGCATTACGGAGGGAAATATACGTGCGGAGATCATCCGTTCACCCACACCGCATCTCACAAAGACATGGGTGTTGGAACCAAAAATCTCAAATTTGGACTCCAGACCAAAGGACGAATATCCACCGGTCTAATGTCTGTTGCTCGTGTTTCTTGGCCCAAGCAAGTCTCTTCTCCTTGTTGGTGTACTTTAGTAGTGGTTTCTTTTCAGCAATTCGACCATGAAGGCCTGATTCACAAAGTCTCCTCAGAACAGTTGATGTTGAGATGTGTCTGTTACTTGAACTCTGTGAAGCATTTATTTGGGCTGCAATTTCTGAGGCAGGTAACTCTAATGAACTTATCCTCTGCAGCAGAGGTAACTCTGGGTCTTCCATTCCTGTGGCGGTCCTCATGAGAGCCAGTTTCATCATAGCGCTTGATGGTTTTTGCGACTGCACTTGAAGAAACTTTCAAAGTTCTTGAAATGTTCCGTATTGACTGACCTTCATGTCTTAAAGTAATGATGGACTGTCATTTCTCTTTGCTTATTTGAGCTGTTCTTGCCATAATATGGACTTGTTCTTTTACGAAATAGGGCTATCTTCTGTATACCTTGTCACAACAAAACCGATTATTTTTATTTCAAAGTTTTGATGTCTTCACTATTATTCTACAATGTAGAAAATAGTAAAAATAAAGAAAAACCCTTGAATGAGTAGGTGTTCTAAAACTTTTGCCTGGTAGTGTATATTTTAATTTTTGTTGTTGTTGTTTCTCTGTAATACTACTAGCCACTTGGCAATTTTATGAAGTTGGCTTTAGGTTCCCAATCTCCCAACCTAATAACTAGCTACCAAGAAGCCATTTCAGGCTATGAATCAAGTTAGAGTAGCTAGCTTGCCTAACTATCTTAGCTGGAATGTCTGCTGTTAAGGTTGGTAGACTTTAGAAAAGCAAGCAATTACTAAATATACTGAATAATACTCACATTCCTTTAAAGAATTTACCCAGATTTTAGCAGCGATTTAGAGAAGCATATTCAGTCAGTGGCTGAAAAAGTACCCATTTGTCATACTAGAGTAAAAGTATCGATACCTTAATAGAAAGTTACTCAAGTAAAAGTGAAAGTCACCCAGTAAAATAGTACTTGAGTTAAAGTCTAAAAGTATTTGGTTTTAAATATACTTAAGTATCAAAAGTACATGTAATTGCTAAAATATTCTTAAGTATCAGAAGTAGAAGTAAAAGTATAAATCATTTCATATTCCTTATATTAAGCAAAGCAGACGGCACCATTTTATTGTTTTTAAAATGTACGGATAGCTAGGGGCACACTCCAACACTCAGACATTATTTACAAAAGATGCATTTGTGTTTAGTGAGTCCACCAGACCATAGGCAGTAGGGATGACCACGTGTTATCTTGATAAGTGCGTGAATTTTAAAATGTTCCTGTCCTTCTAAGCATTCAAAACGTAACGAGTACTTTGAGTTGTCAAGGAAAATTTATGGAGTAAAAAGTACAATATTTTCTTTAGGAATGTAGTGAAGTTAAAGTGAAAGTTGTCAAGAATATAAATAGTAAAGTAAAGTACAGATGCCACAAAAAACTACTTAAGTAGTACTTTAAAGTATTTTTACTTAAGTACTTTACACCACTGTATTTTGTTAATAATAAAATTAAAAATTAAATCACCTTTCAGGAGGATACAGACAGCTCAAGAGGTATGCTTAGGTATGCAGAAAAATATACATATTTTGACCTAGGATTAAGCATAATGATTATGGCTCTAGATTGCAGGAAAAAGCTGTTTAAAGTGTTTGAAAAATGTGAAATTCTCCAATTTATGGAAAGGGGACCTAGCCCCAATCCAGACCACCCCGAGCCATCCTTATGTACTTTGTGACCCCTCTGATTTTTGGGGTGCATGACGCCCTACAGAGCATCATTTTGAGATGAGCACGTTCATATAAATGATGAAACTGATTCCTGTAGAAAATGACTTTCTGTCAAAATTAGAAATTTGTAATATCTGAAAATGTAGCTAGCTAGACTATCTTACACGTATACATCATCGATTAATGCTTCTCCCTGTCACGGATGCCATGGTTGCCCTTAGTTTGAAGATGTAATCCGGAGATAGATGATTTCTCCATCTCCTTAGCTATCATACTCTAATTCCACTGATTTCAAAACTCGGTCCTCCAGAAAGTGGAGAGCAACATTTATGCAGTTCTAATGTGCAATATATATATATTTTTAATCCGCCTTAGACAGGATTGCCTACACATACTGACCAGCTCAAATAGACAGAAGTGTGCTATGTGGCAGACCAATCTGAACTCATCTCTCGGCATGTCCAGCCCTCTCATTATCTCAGCCAATCATGGCTAGCAGGACGGTTGCTGTCTTTTTCTGTGGCTAAACCAACTAGGCTCGTAATTTATCAATTTTATTTGTATTTACAGATGGCATACACGTTTGTTTTTAAGGCACATGAAAGTTCACATGTTCCAGAAGGCATTTCTGCCAAAAAACGCATTTTGATTTTTAAAAGAAGTTTACGTTTAAATGGCTCTCCTGTGAAGTAGTGACCCGCGACATACGCCTAGTTTCCTGAAACGAGTCACATTTATTCAACTGTGAAGAAGAACTTTGGAGTTAAAAACCTCAAAATGAGTGAACTCACGTGACTCACATCAGTAAGTGAAGTGAATGAATATCACGTAACTGAGGAAAATATTTTCGTGGTTAAGGACAATATTGAAGTGTGACAATTGGGAGCCATTTGAGAAACAACAAAATTGCGTGAATTTACAAACATTGGACAGTTTGATGAAAGTATTGAGCAGAGGAGCTCATATACAGAACAGTTTGAATATTTTGTTCTTGCAAATGACATTGATCAGGGCAAAATGTTGCCTACATTTTTTTCTGTAATGGCGTCAGACATTTCATTTACTACGAAGCCTGCTACAGCCAGACAGGTCAGGTAATAAGACCTATGGGGATATTCTGGAAATACTGAAAGGACACTTTTCACCAAAACCACTAGTTATTGCTGAAAGGTTCCACAGAAGAAATCAGGAAGAGGGAGAGTCAGTGACAATGTTTGCCGCTGCGTTAAAGAAGCTATCAGAGCACTGAGTTTAATGATGTTCTAAATTACACCATTAGACACATACTAGGATGTGGGCTACGAAGTGAAGCTACACAAAATAGACTATTGACTGAAAGTAATCTGACAATGGCAAAGGCCATTGAAGTCAGTGTGTCCATGGAACTAGCTGCTAAAGAGGCTCAGCAGTTGAGTTCATCAGGAAAAGTGCACAGAGTTGCAGCTGAAAATCAGAGACAGGGAAGTCGAGGCACATGCTTCTACTGTGGCAAAGCGGGACATCAGGCTTCTACATGCTGGTGTAAGGACATGGATTGCAGAGCCTGTTGTAAAAACGGCCACATCGAACGAGCCTGCAGAAACAATAAGAGCTCAGAAAAAACGTCAGACTGAAAACAAGAAAGAGACATTCCAACGAAAGAAAAAGAGAGCAAGACAAGTTGAACTGAATATTTAGCTTGAGGGGCAGCCAGTGCATATGGAGATTGACACAGGGGCAGCTGTATCTCTTGTGTCAGACACAGTCTACAAAAAGACACAAACACCTTCCACTTCAGACCATACACTTCATGTTATAGACTTACACAGGTGAGAATGTCGCCGTGAGAGGCATCACTGAGGTCATAGTTCAGTTAAACTGACAAACTGAAAAGCTGCCACTCTTTGTCGTGAAAAGGAGACTTTCCATCACTACTCGTACGGTCGTGGTTGGAAAAAAATACACTGGACTGGCAATCAGTGCGTACAATGACACATGGAGACATAGGCCTACCCGCCATCTTCAAGAAACATGAATAAGTCTTTAATGGAGAGCTGGGTAGCATGAAATACATTATAGTGAAGCTTAGCATAAAGCCAGACAGCAAACCAAAGTTTCTGGAAGCACAGCCCATACCTTATGCTATTAAAAACTATGTTTTAAGTGAGACGTAGGCGTTGGTCTGGAGCCTAAAAAGAAAGGAAATTCACATCAGCACCATCTATGTTGGTCTATTGTACTTCAAACAATGTGTATGCAGGTTACTTAGGATTCAAACCTTCTCAAACAGCCCAATTCATACATACAATAATGTGATTTGTACCGCATACAAGTTAAAGTATTGGATTCTTCACACACCACACTAATCCCATTCCACTACCGTTTCAAGCTGTTTTCTAATAACACTGAGTATACCAAACATTAGGAACACCTTCCTAATATTGAGTTCCATCAAGGATCTCTCTGTACATTGCTTCGTTCATCTTTCCCTCGATCCTGACTAGTCTCCCAGTCCCTGCTGCTGAAAAACATCCCCACAGCATGATGCTGCCACCACCATGCTTCACCGTAGGGATGGTGCCAGGTTTCCTCCTAACATAACGCTTGGCATTCAGGCCAAAGAGTTCAATCTTGGTTTCATCAGACCAGAGAATCTTGTTTCTCATTGTCTGAGAGTCCTTTCCGTGCTTTCTGGCAAACTCCAAGCGGGCTGTCGTATCTTTTACTGAGGAGTGGCTTCTGTCTGGCCACTCTACCATAAAAGCCTGATTGGTGGCGTGCTGCAGAGATGGTTGTCCTTCTGGAATGTTCTATCTCCACAGAGGAACTCTGGAGCTCTGTCGGAGTGACCATGGGGCTCTTGGTCACCTCCCTGACCAAGGCCCTTCTTCCCCGATTGCTGTTTGGCCGGGCGGCCAGCTCTAGGAAGAGTCATGGTGGTTCCAAACCTCTTCCATTTAAGAATGATGGAGGCCACTGTGTTCTTGGGGACCTTCAATGCTGCAGAATTTTTTTGGTACTCTTCCCCAGATCTGTGCCTCGACACAATCCTGTCTCTGAGCTCTACAGACAATTCCTTCGACCTCATGGCTTGGCTTTTGCTCTGACATGCACTGTCAACTGTGCAACCTTATATAGACAGGTGTGTGCCTTTCCAAATCATGCCCAATCAACTGAATTTACAACAGGTGGACTCCAATCAAGTTGTAGAAACATCTCAATGATGATCAATGGAAACAGGATGCAACTGAGCTCAATTTTCAGTCTCATATCAAAGAGTTTTCTGTATTTTATTTTTAATAAATGTGCAAACATTTGTAAAACCTGTTTTCGCTTTGTTATTATGGGTTATTGTGTGTAGATTGAAAAGGAAAAAATAATTTAATCTATTTTAGAATACGGCTGTAACATAACAAAATGTGGAAAAAGGGAAGGGTTCTAAATACTTTCCGAATGCACTGTAAATATTTTGTCTTGCCCATTCACCCTCTGAATGGCACACACACATAATCCATGTCTCAATTGTCTCAAGGCTTAACAATCCTTTAACCTGTCTCCTCCCTTTCATGTACACTGATTGAAGTGGATTTAACAAGTGACATCAATAAGGGATCATCACTTTCACCTGGATTCACCTGGTGAATATCTGCTCTTTCCTATGTCATGGAAAGAGCAGATATTCTTAATGTTTTGTATACTCAGTGTATAGGCCTATAGCCTATACTGTAGGTAGGCTATTTATATTTTAATGCAGTCATCTCTGTTTTCATTTGAAGCATATTTTTATCCTCCACTTGTATGTAACAATTGCAAAGACATTGGCAACTTTGTATTTGTAGTCAACTTCGTTGTGAAGTTATCTGCGGTCATGGAGCAACGGATGAACACAGTGATTTTATGTTTAGCGGAGATCTTCTGTGTATAAAGTGATGCGGGAGGGCAAAAAAGCATATAACGGCGCACTTAGCTGTTCTACGAGCGTTTTCAAATGCAACGTTAATAATGATGGTTTTCATGATGCTCCTACGAAGGTTCTAACGATGAATTTAGCCTTAAGATGCTTTTAGGAAACCGGGCCCAGAACTGTTACTGGGTGACACCCTGACCCAGTAGTCATCACCTAGGGGCTCACAGTCACCTTCTCAGGACTACTGTTAATAATGGGGACAATTTAAGTAGGTGGGGATGAGATGTGGTGTATTGGGGTTGTGCTGCAAAACATCATGCAGGTTTTATGTGTTGAGATGAGCACGTTCATATAAATGGTTGAACTGATTCCTCTCCCTCGTCTCGTCATTACTGAATTGTTATAAAGAAATGGTTATGAAACCCACGAGACATAACTGACAGCATCATAGAAAGACTGATAATAATGGTAGAGGATGATGAAGAGGTTAGAGCACAACACAAAACCAGCTGCTACTCAGATTAAAAGTGAAATTAAAACAAAATGACTACATCACATCAGCGATGGAGACGGACTACAGGGTGATCAAACAAAATGATGGCAAACAACCCAACTCAAGTCCAATTCAGAGAAATATAATACACCCTCAGAAGAGTGAATCCCTCAGGATCCTGTCTGCATCTGGCTCTCCCTCTACTTATCCTCCCTGTCTCCATCTCTCCCTCTGTTCCTTTACTCCTTCTGTATCACCTCTCAATCCATAACCTGCTGTTCTATCTTCTAGTGAGGCTGTCCACTGTGCTGCAGCAAGTGCAGCTGACCATGGTGCTGAAGATAGCACACCTGTCCCCTGTGCCGAGGACTGAGCACTTGAACACTGTGGTAGGTGGTACCATGGGGCTGAGGGAGGCCCTTCAGCCAGACCTATGCCCATGCCTCTTATGGTGACACAGTGCCCTAGTGATGGGCTGCAGTCCCAGCCCCACCCTTAGACCCAGTCCCAACCCCAGTCCCAGTCCCAGCCCCAACCTTAGTCACAGCCCCAACCCCAGTCCCAACCCCAGCCTTACACCCAGTCCCAGCCCCACCCTTAGACCCAGCCCCAACCCCAGTCCCAGTCCCAGCCCCAACCTTAGTCACAGCCCCAACCCCAGTCCCAACCCCAGTCCCAACCCCAGCCTTACACCCAGTCCCAGCCCCACCCTTAGACCCAGTCTCAGCCCTACCCTTAGACCCAGTCCCAGCCCCACCCTTACACCCAGTCCCAGCCCCACCCTTAGACCCAGCCCCAACCCCAGTCCCAGCCCCACCCTTAGACCCAGTCCCAGCCCTACCCTTAGACCCAGTCCAAGCCCCACATTTAGACCCAGCCCCAGTCCCAGCCCCAGCCCACTCCACACTGCCCTTTCCTACCTGGACAAAAGGAACACCTATGTGAGAATGCTGTTTATTGACTACAGCTCAGCATTCAACACCGTAGTGCCCTCCAAGCTCATCACTAAGCTAAAGAGCCTGGAACTGAACACCTCCCTCTGCAACTAGATCCTTGACTTCCTGACGGGCCACCCCCAGGTGGTGAGGGTAGGCAACAACACATTCACCACGTTGACCCTCAACACGGGGGCCCCTCAGGGGTGCGTGCGCAGTCCCCTCCTGTACTCCCTGTTCACCCACGACTGCGTGGCTGCACACTCCAACACCGTCATTAAGTTTGCCAACGATACGACGGTGGTAGGCCTGATCACAGACGACGATGAGACAGTCTATAGGGAGAAGATCAGAGACCTGGCAGTGTGGTGCCAGGATGACAACCTCTCCATCAATGTCAGCAAGACAAAGGAGCTTATCGTGGTCTACAGGAAACGGAGGGCCAAATACTCCCCCATTCACATCGACGGAGCTGCAGTAGAGCGGGTCGAGAGCTTCAAGTTCCTCAGTGTCCACATCACTAAGGACCTATCATGGTCGAAACACACCAACACCGTCGTGAAGAGGGCAAGACAATGCCTCTTCCCCCTCAGGAGGCTGAAAATATTTGGCATGGGCCCTCAGATCCTCAAAAGGTTCTACAGCTCCACCATTGAGAGCATCTTGACTGACTGCATCACCACTTGGCAACTGCACGGCATCCGACCGCAAGGCGCTACAGAGGGTAGTGCGTACAGTCCAGTACATCACAGGGGCCGAGCTCCCTGCCATCCAGGACCTCTATACCAGGCGGTGTCAGAGAAAGTCCCTACAAATTGTCAAAGACTCCAGCTACCCAAGTCATAGACTGTTCTCTCTGTTACCACACGGCAAGCGGTAACGGAGTGCCAAATCTAGGATCAAAAGGCTCCTGAACAGCTTCTACCCCCAAGCCATTAGACTGATGAACAGTTAATCAAATGGCTACCCAGACTATTTACATTGACGTTCTTTATTATTTAAATGTTGTATCTATTATTTTGCTCTGACTCTCTTGCACTGGCTCTATGAACACTCACTAGACTCTACCCACACACTCACACATACTACACTGACACTCTAGCACACACACATACACACTACATACGCTCACACACATGCATATTGACACCACACACACACACACTCACACATAGACACATATTCACACTCTTCACATACGCTGCTGCTGCTCTGTTTATTATACTGTATATCCTGATTGCCTAGTCACTTTTACCCCTACCTACATGTACATACTGTATTACCTCAATTACCTCAACTACCTCGTACCCCTGCACATTGACTCAGTACTGGTACTCCTTGTATATAGCCTCGTTATTGTTATTTTATTGTTACTATTTCCTTTTTTTATTTAGCAAATATTTGTCTTACTTTTTAACTCTGCATTGTTGGGAAAGGGCTCGTAATTAAGCATTTCATGGTAAAGTCTACACCTGTTGTATTCTGCATGTGACCAAGTCAGCCACAGCCTGACTTTGATATCCAGGGATTGAGTGTAATTATTCCCTTTGCTTTGTTATCTTAGTCCTGACAGAGCAGAGCTCTCTGCCTCACAGTCACACCACTGGACTATGAAGGAGCTGCATGTGGATGTGAGTGATGGAATTAACTATTGCTGAAGGGGAAGGAAGGAGCACAATAAGTGCATCTAATGGAATGGGCCATTGTTGGTGCAGGTAAGGGCTATGTGTAGGGTTGTGAGGGGGGTTGGCAGGGGAGCCGGTCATTGCTTTGAGGGCTGAGGGGGAGATTGGTATTCAGGGCTTTGATTAGCTGAGGGAAGGAAGGCCAGTGCTCTGCTTTGATGGATAACAGCCATGCATGACGCCAGGGCACAGTGAGAGTGATGATTTAGAATGCCTAGAGAGGATGGATGGAAACTCAGGTGCTGTTCTGGTAGAGACATGACGAACAGGCTCCCTTAAACAAAGCATTCATTGCAATGCACCAAATCATCATTTTATTTATCTCTGAATAAAGACAGAGTGCATAACAAAATCAGAATCCTTCTCCTTGTTTTGCTGCAGGGCTTACTCAGTTGCCTAATATCCTCATCCTGGGGGCAGGAATACGAGCACATGAGCAAGCACTCAATTTATACACATAGAGTAGATGAGGAGTCAGAAGTCCAGTCATGTGTCCTTTCGGATGAAGCCTTGATGGAGATAGCTTAGCTGTCAAAACGTTGGTGAAAGAAATGACTACATCAGAGCCACTAGAGTGCAGCTTTTCCTTTTCTTTTCTAAGTGGCCCACACCACTAACCTTTAGCAGCCTCACAGTGACCTACCTGGCCACAAAGAGCCCTGAGAACCCTGGGAGGAGGGAGAGAGACAGAGGCTGTCTGAGTCTCAGTGTATTTTTCTCTTTTTGACCCTCTCGTGCTGCTGTGCTACTGGCGTCTGCAGTCGGGCGGTGGGGTCGGGTCCATCCATCAGCGGCCAGGGGAAGAAGATAAATCTGGCTCCTAATTGGCAGAAGGGAGCAGCCTGGAGTCAGGCTGGAGTCAGGAGATGGCCCAATCCCAGGTGGACATTAGTAAGCCAACACTCAGTCCCTGGCTGGAAATAAAACCAGGCCTAATGTAGATGACACCTCAGCCTGCCTATGGTCAGTCAGTTCTGTTTTATCTCTGTGTGCGTGGTCCCTGGTCAGGAGTCAGGTCTGTTTTATCGCTGTGTGCGTGGTCCCTGGTCAGGAGTCAGGTCTGTTTTATCTCTGTGTGCGTGGTCCCTGGTCAGGAGTCAGGTCTGTTTTATCTCTTTGTGCATCGTCCCTGGTCAGGAGTCAGGTCTGTTTTATCTCTGTGTGCGTGGTCCCTAGTCAGGAGTCAGGTCTGTTTTATCTCTTTGTGCGTGGTCCCTGGTCAGGAGTCAGGTCTGTTTTATCACTGTGTGCGTGGTCCCTGGTCAGGAGTCAGGTCTGTTTTATCGCTGTGTGCGTGGTCCCTGGTCAGGAGTCAGGTCTGTTTTATCTCTGTGTGCGTGGTCCCTGGTCAGGAGTCAGGACTGTTTTATCTCTTTGTGCATCGTCCCTGGTCAGGAGTCAGGTCTGTTTTATCACTGTGTGCGTGGTCCCTGGTCAGGAGTCATGTCTGTTTTATCTCTTTGTGCATCGTCCCTAGTCAGGAGTCAGGTCTGTTTTATCTCTTTGTGCATCGTCCCTGGTCAGGAGTCAGGTCTGTTTTATCTCTGTGTGCGTGGTCCCTGGTCAGGAGTCAGGTCTGTTTTATCACTGTGTGCGTGGTCCCTGGTCAGGAGTCAGGTCTGTTTTATCTCTTTGTGCATCGTCCCTGGTCAGGAGTCAGGTCTGTTTTATCTCTGTGTGCGTGGTCCCTGGTCAGGAGTCAGGTCTGTTTTATCTCTGTGTGCGTCGTCCCTAGTCTGAGCTCATGGCACTGAAACAGTCCCGGTGTGTGCTATCATACTCTTCTCTACTATGTTAGCAGGGAGAACTACTGCAGCCCAGGATGGGCCAGGATAGAGAAAAGTCTGTGATTGTGTTTGACGGATGAATTCAGCAACTCTGTGTGTGTGATGAAATATTTAGATCAACAGTGTAATGTTTTCCCATCCTGTAGTCTCTAGTCATGATTTATCCAGCAGCTGAGGAGTTGTGCTTTGTGCACTGAGAGTTTAAAGAAAAAATTCATGTTGAACACACATGCACGCCAAACACACACACGCACACACGCACACACACACCTACTGTATGCACACATTCACACACATTTCTTCAGCCCCCTCACTGTGTGAATGCCAGATGTCCCTCATCTCCCCCCATATTCTCCGTGTTTAGAATGCAGTGCCCAGGCAGACGTACAGAGCTGATCCCACTGTGTTCCTTTCAAGTGTTTAAATCCTGCAGCTCGCATCGCATTCCCAACCTCAGGGTACACTTCTACTCAATTTGTTGGCTGGAAGAATGTCCTAATTCAATTTAGACTGTTTAAGAAAGCAGAGGCAGGCTCTGGGGCAAGTTTAGAAAGCACAGGAGAGGGTGGACCAGTCAGCTTTGGTCAGCTATACGCACTAGCTTTTAACCATTAGAGAGTAGTTACATATGGTATGCCAATCATGTGGAATAATTATCTGGAATAACCAAGGTTAGAGGCTCATTCACCTGAGCTCATTCAGTTCACCCATCAGTTACTAGAAGGTCAGACTGTTTGTATCTCAGAAGGTCAACATGCTCTTGAGTGACACTGTTTGTGGATAACAGTTGCTTCAGTAGCATGTCTTTTTATATCATAAAAAAACTAGGGTTTGGCAGCATGCTTTTCTTATGCAAATGTATTAAAACTTGCATTGACAAACCCTCACAAAACAAGCACAGGTCTTGTATTCCATTGTTGCTATTATAGTGGGTTCTCATAAAGTGCTGTCTTATTAATGGAAGGCTAGTCTTTCTATGGTAGTGACAGGGCTGAATCAATAATCCCTACCTCTGGACACCTAATGATAGTCCTCTACCACTGTACTCTCCTGTACCTGTCCTACTCATATTGAGCCATAACAGGAATGACGGTTGGCTTGGACAGGCCTGATGGATAGATCAATGACTGGTATTGGAGTGTAAGGAAGAAACTGCCTGGCCAACCATCACTCGTCTGCTGGTCTCATTGGGGAGTAAGTGACCACTCCTTTGTGTTACATACTATATGTGTACATAGTCATCTCCCTGTAGGGTCTGACCCTTTAGCAGGGGTCCAGAAAAGCACCTCCAAGGTCCATTGCCATCCTCAGGCAGGCTACCACAACAGAGAGCATGTACAGGGCCATGGATTCTTTGCATGGTGATTTTTATATAACCTGGTCCACCTGGACCCCAGCAGGAGTCTACACTGACATTTCCTGCCTGCTAAATTGCCAGCCTGCTCCTCCTCCATTGTGCCTGTGTATGTATAGCAGACAGCCGTTGGCAGGCTGATGGCACTGCTGTTTGAGACCGTCTCAGAATGAGAGAAAGGGGTCTTTCGTCACCCTGACTGACTGGGGAGGCCGTCTTCTGTGGTTCTGTTTGCTGGTCTTTATCAGCCCAGTGCAGTGAGTGAGGAATGTCTTGTCTGTTGGAGCCCATCCAGCCTGACATGGCATGCAGGGTGTGGTGTGGACATCAACAGGAACTGTTTGCTCAGGGCCCCCAGGGCTCTGGGTGTCTGACTCCAACATCGCCCCATAGACCCTTCACTGTCTTTACTCCCCTTAGCACTCCAGTGTAGTCAGTCTAGCAACAATTTAGAAAGTTGTCAGGCGTGACTTTATGATTACAGTGCGATGGTATGCTATGCAGAGGTTGAGTGAGAGCAGGATCCAGTAATCAAATTAAAGGTTAAAATAGTCACACGGAGGGTGCAGGGTTTGGCTCCCTTGTTCTCATAAGTCTTCTGCACTAGTTAAATTACCGCTGTAAATCTGATTTTAGCTTCTGATTAGCTTTCTACATCAGCAGACAGATCATCACACAGCCCTTCATGTACAGCTTTGAAATGTGAAGATATAGGGCACTGGGAAGGTGGTGATAGAAAAAAATATAATTTGTGTGTGTGTGTGATGGATTTTTATTTTCCATTCCACATGTACATCGGCAGTCAGATTGGTAGATGAGGTTGAGCCTTAACCGTAGGTTTGAAATTGGGCCGGTTGGTCTCTTGGACTCATATCCCCATTCAAATGCATTAAAGCTGAAAAGTGGGTCGTAGATCACGGCCTGACGTGTGGAGCTGTGACAGCCCTGGGGTTTGGCCAGTCTGGGAGAGGAGACGACTGCTAGGTGACACGAGGACCTCAGCCACATCCATTAATACAGCCTATATCAGCTAGCAGATGTGTACGTCAACCACATGATTAATGTCCAATAATGGTAACGCTTTGCTAATGGTTTGTTTGATCGGAAAACAAGTGCCGTCATAACCATTCATTATATTGGAACCATGTATGATGGATGACAATCAATCATTATAAGCTTGTCAAATGGTAATGGTGAGACCTAGAATTAACCGTCACATGTAATGTGCTCCCGTTTGCCTGTGATCTTATACTGTAGTGCATCTAAGATGTCCTTAGGATGTGCTGTGCGTACGGTAGCTAGTCATCCATCAAACCTATAGCTCCATATTGGACATTCATATGGAATGTTGCTGCTGTTTGCTCAGCACCAGCTGATAGGGGATCAGTGGGCAGCATCAGCCTTGGAAATTGAGTCAGGATTGGTTCTATAGGGCAGCAGGTTTTGGGGTTGAGACTAATGTTAGGATGCTTAGAATAGGGGAAACTATGCTGTTGGGAATTTTAATTCAACCATTCCACTTGGCTATAGTCGCTACTGTATGTCTCCTCTGCTGTGGGCTACACTCATTCCCCCCCTCTCTGCTGAGCTACACCTTTATTATTCCTCCGGATAAATCACTGTTTATAAGGGCTGTTAAACTGGGTTATGTGTTTGTGTTCGCCTCTAAGCAAGTACTTGAAAATGTGTGGCAACATGTCAAGTATGGACCACCACAATAGTGCAGTGTGTAGTGAGCACTTTAAAATAAGACGAAAGGAGAATAAAATGCATGTAAAAAGGATCCAAGTGGGCCAGTGGTGCAGACTGGAGGGAAAGCATCAAACGGAAGGGAAATTAAAGAATGTGTGCCATCCATTTATCAGCCCACTGGACAATACAGCACAGAGATAGTATTGTGCAGTGAAAATATGCCTGCCTTGAGAGAGAAAATAACCTAAGTGTCCCTAGTCTATCTTTGGTGAAGATTCTTCCTGTCTTGAGTATGTTTCTTTATCTTTTTCTGAGGTCCAGGAAGTCATGCATGTTACGAGATCTCTGAATGCCTGTCAGACCTTGCATGCCAGGAGGCCTGTGAATGGCCAGCCTTGTTTCCAAAGATGCCTCAGGGTAGAAGGCCTTCAATAGTCTGAGGGACTCATGTGGAAGACATTCTGAATATTGCTTTCCTTTTTCTAATAAAGAGAGGTTACACAATGGTTGCTTTATACACTAGCAAGGAAGGATAATACTAGAAATGACAAGGAGATTACATTTACATTTACATTTACGTCATTTAGCAGACGCTCTTATCCAGAGCGACTTACAAATTGGTTCATTCACCTTATAGCCAGTGGGATAACCATTTTCCAAATTATTATAATTATTATTATTTTTGTTCATTTAGGGGTTTAATGGCACAGGCAGGGAGCCCAGCCAACAGCGAGTTGCAGTAATCCAGACGGGAGATGACAAGTGCCTGGATTAGGACCTGTGCCGCTTCCTGTGTAAGGCAGGGTCGTACTCTCCGAATGTTGTAGAGCATGAACCTGCAGGATCGGGTCACCGCCTTGATGTTAGCGGAGAACGACAGGGTGTTGTCCAGGGTCACGCCAAGGCTCTTCGCACTCTGGGAGGAGGACACAACGGAGTTGTCAACCGTGATGGCGAGATCATGGAACGGGCAGTCCTTCCCCGGGAGGAAGAGCAGCTCCGTCTTGCCAGGGTTCAGCTTGAGGTGGTGATCCGTCATCCATACTGATATGTCTGCCAGACATGCAGAGATGCGATTCGCCACCTGGTTATCAGAAGGGGGAAAGGAGAAGATTAGTTGTGTATCGTCAGCGTAGCAATGATAGGAGAGGCCATGTGAGGATATGACAGAGCCAAGTGACTTGGTGTATAGGGAGAATAGGAGAGGGCCTAGAACTGAGCCCTGGGGGACACCAGTGGTGAGAGCACGTGGTGCGGAGACAGCTTCTCGCCACGCCACTTGGTAGGAGCGACCGGTCAGGTAGGACGCAATCCAGGAGTGAGCCGCGCCGGAGATGCCCAGCTCGGAGAGGGTGGAGAGGAGGATCTGATGGTTCACAGTATCAAAGGCAGCAGACAGGTCTAGAAGGACAAGAGCAGAGGAGAGAGAGTTAGCTTTAGCAGTGCGGAGAGCCTCCGTGACACAGAGAAGAGCAGTCTCAGTTGAATGACCAGTCCTGAAACCTGACTGGTTTGGATCAAGAAGGTCATTCTGAGAGAGATAGCAAGAGAGTTGGATAAAGACGGCACGCTCAATAGTTTTGGAAAGAAAAGAAAGAAGGGATACTGGTCTGTAGTTGTTGACATCAGTGGGATCGAGTGTTGGTTTTTTGAGAAGGGGTGCAACTCTCGCTCTCTTGAAGACGGAAGGGACATGGCCAGCGGTCAAGGATGAGTTGATCAGCGAGGTGAGGTAGGGGAGAAGGTCACCGGAGATGGTCTGGAGAAGAGAGGAGGGGATGGGGTCAAGCGGGCAGGTTGTTGGGCGGCCTGCAGTCACAAGTCGCAGGATTTTATCTGGAGAGAGAGGGGAGAAATAAGTCAAAGCATAGGGTAGGGCAGTGTGAGTAGGACCAGCAGTGTCATTAGACTTAACAAACGAGGATCGGATGTCGTCAACCTTCTTTTCAAAGTGGTTGACGAAGTCATCCACAGAGAGAGAGGAGGGGGGGGGGGGGGATTCAGCAGGGAGGAAAAAGTGGCAAAGAGCTTCCTAGGGTTAGAGGCAGATGCTTGGAATTTAGAGTGGTAGAAAGTGGCCTTAGCAGCAGAAACAGATGAAGAAAATGTAGAGAGGAGGGAGTGAAAAGATGCCAGGTCGGCAGGGAGTTTAGTTTTCTTCCATTTCCGCTCCGCTGCCCGGAGCTCTGTTCTGTGAGCTCGCAATGAGTCATCAAGCCACGGAGCTGGAGGGGAGGACCGAGCCGGCCGGGAGGATAGGGGACACAGAGAGTCAAAGGATGCAGAAAGGGAGGAGAGGAGGGTTGAGGAGGCAGAATCAGGAGATTGGAGGGAGAAGGATTGAGCAGAGGGAAGAGATGATAGGATGGAAGAGGAGAGAGTAGTGGGAGAGAGAGAGCGAAGGTTGCGGCGGCGCATTACCATCTGTGTAGGGGCAGAGTGAGTAGTGTTGGAGGAGAGCGAGAGAGAAAAGGAAACAAAGTAGTGGTCGGAGACATGGAGGGGAGTTGCAGTGAGATTAGTAGAAGAGCAGCATCTAGTAAAGATGAGGTCAAGCGTATTGCCTGCCTTGTGAGTAGGGGGGGACGGTGAGAGGGTGAGGTCAAAAGAGGAGAGGAGTGGAAAGAAGGAGGCAGAGAGAAATGAGTCAAATGTGGACGTAGGGAGGGTGAAATCCCCCAAAACTGTGAGGGGTGAGCCATCCTCAGGAAAGGAACTTATCAAGGCGTCAAGCTTGAAGAATTCTTTAAAGAATTATGTGCAAATATTGTATAATCCAGCTGTGCAATGCTCTTAGAGATTTACCCAGAATGACTCACAGCTGTAATCGCTGCCAAAGGTGATTCGAACATGTATTGACTCAGGGGTGTGAATACTTATGTAAATTAGATACATTCTTCCAATTTATATTACCATATTTAGGCCATAGGGATGCAAAGCGCTGTAGACCCACAAGGAAGCAGCCCCAGTCTGTATGCCACTTTAATATATTGTCCATTGTTCATTAATTGGTGCGGTGTCATCATAGTCTAAATGTCCTGTTCCATAGGCAATATAATAATAACAAAGTTCAATGTTCAGCAATAATAATAATAATAATAATAATAATAATGTTCCTTTTACCCAATTGAGGGGGTGTTGTCATCATTTTCTTATGCTGAGGGCAGCATCATAGCAATAGGCAAGGCTGCGTGATTGTGCATGGATAGCATACCTGAATATTGAGCCAGTCAAATTGGGGTTATCATAGATCTGTCGGCTAGTCCTCTTGTGTGTTGGGCTTGATGTGCTTCTCGAAGAAGTCTTGAGCCTCCTTGGCAGTGTAAAACGTGTGTGCTGTTTACTGGAAGGTCAAGAGGAGTTTTGCAGGGTGGATGAAGCCGCATCTCAGGTTTAGCTTGTGTAGCTGGGATCTCGCCTTGTTGTAGGTCGCCTTCTGTTTCAACAGTTCGGCACTCAGATCTGGGTAGATGCTGATCCTCTTTTCTGCATAGGTCAGAGCCCCCGATTCTGCTGCAAGGCGAACAATTCGCCTTTTGACTTCAAATCTGTGGATTTGTACAATCATACATTGAGATCCGTTGTGGCGATGACCTGTGTTTTGCACAATATTTATCAACGGCATGGGACCCAGCTTCTCCTGCCCAAACAGTTCATAGAAAAGGTAGCTCATTAAGGAAGTTGGGTTGTCCACTTTGACACCAGTTTCAAATCCTGTGATCCGCACATTGAATTTCCGGGAATCATTTTTGAGTGATTTTGTTACATTTTTTAGGAGATTGATTTCCCCTTAGCTTAGTTTGGGCTGTTTCCAGGTCATGGAGTCGCCCTTCTGTCACATTGGCCGCTGTCTCCAAACTTTCCACTTGAGTTGGTATCCACTTTAGAAGTGAGTAGTGCAAGAGATTCATTTTCCGGTTTTAATTGCAAGACGAGGGTAGAGGTAATTTCCTCACAAACAATCTCACAGATAGTAGCGGCCAACTCTTTCTGTTGTCAGGTGTTGAGAGCCGCCATGTTCCCACTGGTGAATTGTGAATGGACAGATTATGCTAGCTGCTGGAGAAAAATAGACCGGCTAATTGTTCCTTGTAATACAGTGAATGTCCCACGCCTTAATATAGTGTTTTATGTTGAAAATTATTTGAAAATAAGTCTGTTCATTCATAGTTATTTTGCAAAACAAATCCAAGAGAAAGCCATGCATTTCAATGCATGCCAACTGAACTTCTGCACGTGGGCAACTTTTACACATTTTTTGTTGTCTGAGTGAGGGAAATGCTGTAAATAAAAAAACTCCATGTATTTTGAAAGATAAAATGTTGAGAATTATAATAAATACTGCTTTGATATCAAGCTAAACACCCGTGAGTCCAAATGTCATATACAGTGTCAACGTTTATGATCACTTTGTTTGGTAGTTTGTTCTGAACAGAATAAGCCCATGTTTGTCTATTGTGAAGAAAATCCTCCACGGAACATGCACCTTAATGCACTCATGACTCCTTTCTTTGCGTACCAAAATTATGATCTGTTTCTCTGCCTTGTGAAAGCCTAACACTGCAAGATCGCATTTTATAAGTTGGCTAGTCATGTTGGCAGTAGAACAAGCTTTCAAATTATGCCCACCTGGCCCAGATTGAGATTTATAATGGCCTGTTTTTGGATTGCGTAAACGACAACAGTAATTGTGTGATGGCGGGATGCAATGTTGTGTTCCAAACAAAACAACTACAAGTGTGCTTGCTCTAGTTCCTCAATGGCACAGCTAGAAGAGCTCAAAAAAGCACCTTATACTGTAGTTGAATACTTTTTTTTGTCATAAAAATTCATTGAAATTACTTAAGAACTGTGCACACTCAAACCCTTGACATTTTTTTGTCTTATGTTGCACCTACCCCACATTTTCCAGGAATGTTCTTATCATGTTACTGAATGTATCTAGAGTATTTTCAAATTTCGGAATCAACAAATGCAGTGAAAAGTACAGTACATTTAAAATGCACATACAATCACCAGTATAATGTTTGGATTCAGTCTTGTGTCAGGTGAACTGTTGTGTTCTCAAGTTTGGTCTAATAATTTTCCCATAATCTCCAAACTGTTCCCTTTCCATTGCTACCATGCTTATGCATTTTCATATTTCTTCTGAAAGAAACATTTCAATTTAGCCCTATCCATATAGGCCAATTCCCACGAGTGTAAATGGTTAATTTAAAAAATATATAGACTCTTGGCTTTCATTTGAACCACATTTGATGTGCTCATATGAACTTTTTACACGTAAATGCCCTGCTACAATAAAGAAAGAGTGGAGGAGTGAATATTTCCAAGAAATTCCACATTCAACTAAACTGCAGACTTACAATGTGGTTATTGCAATGTTACAAATGTACCACCAAATGACAGTCACTCTCTTGCAGTACTGGAGGACACCTCATTCATTTGTTCCTCTGTCTCTTTATCAAACTCCTCTTTGTATAATTGCAGATGAGTAGTACCTACCAATCTGATACATTGTATCCTTGGCCTTGACCATAAACTACCGGTACCTTTCCACTCTCCTTTTTAACAAAAACATGCACCTGACTCATGGCATTGTGGGGAAAAGTGCAGTCATTGCTGTTCCCCACTTCCATCCATTACTCTATTTGTGCTACTGCCAATTTATTCAACCCCAAAATGCATTGAGAGATTTGCCTCTCAGAGGGTTTCGAAACAACATAATGGCGGTTGTTCTGTTTGTCATTGTTCTGCTCCTGAAACCAGTGGAAATGTTCCCTTTTTACGCTTTCCTCCTTTCAGCTGATGGTAGTGTTGGATGGAGGAGGGATGGAGTACTGAGAGTCAGTCCATCCCAGGGTTGTGTTTCCTGTCTGTTCCATCACCAACCCATGGTCAGCTGACAATGGCCTCTTTACTGTTCTCAGACAGAACATTGGTTTTCTCACATTCATTAGGCGTGCTTTGGCCACATATCTGTGTAATTTTGTACAAACAAATTGAGGCGAACAGGGGTGTGAACGTGTTGGTTTTTTTCACACACAAAGAGCCTGGCTACCTGGGCAGTGGCCGAGATGCCTATGGGCCCAGGGGCTGATAGGCTGTGGAGTTGTGTGGCCGAGGGGCAGCAGAGCTCTGGCTGTCTGTGGGGGAACTCAGATGGCTGGATCAGACAGACTATCACATGCCCCCTCCCTTCGCTGTAGCCTATCTCTCCATCCCTCTCTCCCTCTCCGTGCCCAGTGTGCAAGATGGCAGAGCTACCAGTTCTTTCCTGGCAGAGGGGCAGCTTTGCTCATCAAACAGCCTGGCTTCTTCCAGGACCCCGTCCATGTGTGTCAGTATGTACATGATGGCTGCTACACAAACGCTCCAAGTCGCTGTGCTTCTCCAGAGAAAACCAAATGTTCTCTTCAGGTCTGAGTGGGAGAAAGTCCCCCTACTATTTATGGCCCTATGTGTTCCAAGAAAGTCCCCAAAATGTGAAAGTTCATTCTCATCGTGATGGTTTCATTCTTTCCCAGAGGCTCCTTCTCTAGATGTAAGACATGTACAAAAGTTACAATTGACTGTCACGGATGCCGCCGAGGCTGCTCCTCCTCCTTGCTCGGGCAGGCTTCGGCGTTCGTCGTCCCCGGAGCACTAGCTACTACCGTTTTATGTTTTCGATGTTTGTTTTGTCATGTCTAGTTAGTGCACCTGTTTCGTATTCTATATTGATTGTGTCACCGATAAGTTCCCCTATGTTATGTTTGTATCTTGTGTGTTATTGTTCCACCTGTCGTGTTTTGATAGGTTCGGTGCCTTGGCTCTACGTAGTTGTTTTACGCACTCCGCGTATTTTGACTCTTCTTGTTGTTTTACGCACTGCACGTATTTGTTCGCCTCCAGTGTTTTTGAGGCCGTTTATTTTGTGTCTATTTCAAGTGTTAGTAAATTCGTCTTGACTTATCCTCGTTGTCCTGCGCTTGACTCTACCACCGCATCCACATCAGCACACCCTGACATTGACATAATTAGTATCTTCCTATTAACACCAAATGGTATGTGGCTGTGGTTGTTTCAATGAATCCCAAAGACTGCAGAAAGTAAATTGGGCCTATGTGGTTATTATGAGCTCATTACTATTTTACCATATAATGTCTTTATAAATATTAGGTAAACGGCGGACTGTAAAGTAAACCATAGCCAATTTCTGCTGATTGGATCCAGTAGAAACAGCAGCGATTACGACAGTGAGATGTGTAATGAGTACCCACAGTATGGTAGCCTTTCTGGGAAAATATGTACTTACTTAACCCCAAAGTAGAACACATATGAAAGGCTTATATCTGTTATATGTTCAATTCACCAAAGCTTTAACCAATACACTAATGTCACCCTAGGTAGTTCTTATTCTGAAATTAATTATACAATTTATAAGTAAGATATTTGAACAAATCTCTATGTTCCCTCTAATTCAGCCCCTTCCATCCCTCTCTCCCTGTCTCCTCCCTCCCTGTCTCCCTCCCTCCCCCATTCTCCTCATCTTGCCAGCATAGCCCGGAGGAGCTCTTCAGCACGCCTGCCACCAATTAACTTAAAAGCAGTTTAAAGCCGTAATCTAGATGTATTTGTGCATGTAGCCGTCATATTCGGTATTTTCTTGTGTTTTTATTTCCTGACAAGATTAGGGCCCGGGGTGCTGTGTGCTGCTGTACTGTGGTCCAGTCTTGGTATTATTTAGATGATCTTATAATGGCCATGTGTAATGAAGCACTGATTCAGTCTGACACTCTCAGCCATGCTGCTGCTTTTCTCCAATATATTTTTTGTCTTTTGCTAAGCCACTCTAAGTAGACAGTTAGGATGTAATTTAATGGGCCCCTCCATTATAGAATGAGAGATCTTTTGAGTGTTTAATTATTGCCCTTTGATCACTTGTTTCAGCAGAGAAAGAAATGGTGGAAATGTGACCTTTTTCAGATGTGCTCTTCACAGGGTCATGGTGAGAACTGGATACTTTATCCTGCAGAGTCTGTACTACAGCGAACCACAATGTTTCCTTCGCCCCTCAGGCAAGGCCAACAGATCATAGATACTGCTTAATTCATAATGTTCATAAGCATGCAGACAAGGTTAACAGATCTTTGATATCACTTCATTTGTTAAGTGGATTGCCCACTTCCTCTTCAGAAACAGCCAAGACAAGGTGAACAAATCACTTGAATTGCATCATTTATAAAGGGACTGTTTGAAATTTTTGGATTCTGCACAGTGTTGCGTCCTGTGTCAGGCGCTACGCTGGGAGAAAAATGAATGGGTGAAAAGATCCATCACCTTGACATCATTGCTGGTCTCTGCCAGCCCTGCTACATTACCCAACCTGCATCTCCCTGTGTCTCCCTGCGTCTCACTGCCTTAGCCCTGCAGCAGAGCCCAGAGCCTGGCAGGGTGGGTGTTGCTCTGTCAGTCAGCATGAAGGGCAGAACAAGCAATACGTGGGCGAGCAGGGCATCAATCATAGCGGCAGGACACAGTGCCAGTGTAAACCTTTGATAAAGAATGTCGTTTGAGCCGAAACCCCGTCAAGGACTTATTAAAGACCTGACACGTTGTGATTAATGAGAGGTGCTGCTTCTGCCAAGTTGGGCCCCTACTGGAGGTGCTACTGCAGGGGGCGAAGGGGTGCACAGTACAGCAGAAACTATAGTCCTACACATATGTAAATTAAGACACACATTCACATTCCTATGTTTTTGTATTCTATGTTGTGTATGCTGTATTTATTCTCAGTAATGGGTTAAAGTGGTACCTTACATAACATACATAGCCTTGCATTTTGAATAGCCACAAAGAGGAAAACGTGGTTATTTTCAGCCTTTGACATTGCTGTTATTAATTTTTTTTGTCATTTAACACTGTTATCCAGAGCGACTTACATGAGCAATTAGGGTCAAGTGCCTTGCTCAAGGGCACATTGACTGATTTTTCATCTAGTAGGATCGATGATTCAAACCAGCGACTTTTCGGTAACTGGCCAAACTCTCTTAATTATTAAGCATGACAGAGGGACACATCTCAGCCTGGACAATATAGGTGAGAAAGGGCGAGCATGGCCTCTATATTCCCCAAGAACCCCTGGTGTACTCTCCATGGCCTCATCATTGATACATACAAAGAAACAACCATGTACTGTAACACTGAGCACTCACGTACACAATGGCATGAAGACATGCACATGAACACAGCCGTGCATTACCGCACTTACTCAGTAGTGACCACACAAATGCACTCACTCACATAGGAGGGAAAAACAGACAGACAGACAGACAGGCAGGCACAACTTTCCTTTTCTTGACAAGAGTGTATTTGTCTAGCAGTCCCCAATTTGTTAGTAGATTCAGTGCAGTGTGATATTAGTGTCCATTTCTTTACCCCCCAGTAAGTGAAAACTAAAAGAAGGGATGAGAGTAAGAAGGGCCAGTTGATGGATCAGTGGATCTGACACTCTCCAGAGTAGACAGAGGACAAGAAGGGACATATAACTTTTCTCAGTACTCATTCACTATCATTCACTGACATCCTACCAGGCGCTTTACCTATGGCCTGTGTTGTGGACCTTCATTCCGGTGTGTAGAACATAATGGAGCGCTAAGTATTCATCCTCCTGCTCCTCCACCATTCTAATGCTAGAACATTGACTATTCTGAACTGCTGTGTTTTGATGGTGGAAACCTGGAGCAGTCAAGCTTCAGACTTTCACCTCGAGCACACTGCACTGATGTATTCTGACTACTCACAACCTGAGCTCACTCCCCTGAGGCTGGGTGATGTATTTTTAAACATGCTCTCTGCCATTTTTATTTCCTGTTTTGCTGGAAGTGACTGTGTGCTGCATCTCATGGCTTATTGATGAACCCTCAGCTCAGTATAGATCTCCCCAAACACCCCTCTCCTGAGAGGGATCTCAAGACCTCTGGGTATTACTGCATCCATATTCCTCCTGAAGCCGGGTGCAGTGATGGTTGTGGTCGTGATGGTGGTTGTAGCGATAGTCTTGATGGTGGTGGTCATGATAATGATGGTGGTCATGATGGTGATGGTGGTTGTGATGGTGGCGGTCATGATGGCTTAGGGGGAGGTCGAAGGCGAGGCCATGTTGTTTTATGTTCCAGTCATTTTCCAGCCAGATAAGAGGTGTGGCTGGAGCACTGGCCTGATAGATACAATCAATAACTCACATGTTCCATTTCATTTCTCTGTTCATCACAGACATCTGACATCAAGGGATCTATCTAAAGCAGAGGTTTTTGACGGGTGCTGCTTGGTGCTGGTGGTTATGGTGATGGTGGGTCAGGCTGTGCTCAGTGATTGACAGCTCCTGTTATGGGAGTGCTTCCTGAAGCCGCCACGGAGCACTGGATGCTCAGACTCAGTGAGCCAGTCATGGCCAGGCAGCCAGAAAATATATACGCCACACTGCACTGATCCAGCTCTCCAATCTGGGGTTTTAGTTTTCCTAGTTTGTCCTCGGTTCCACGGCTCTGGTTTTGCTGTTATTGAGTGCAATGATTTCAGGGGGATTGGGGACAGAAACTCAAGGGCTTTTCTGAGTTTCACGTGTATTGTCTGTGTTCCTTTTTTACTGTGGGAGGATGCCTATAGGAAGACCATGTGAAGATGACAGGTGTACATATCGAAAATGCTGTGTTTTCTTGGTATGATGTTAGGATTACTGTAGAATTTGTTTCCATACGCATTATCTGATCAACTGCCTGTCTGAATGGGAATGTATATCTATATATAGGAGCAAGAGAGGGAGAAAGGGAGAAGGGGAGAGATGGGATGGCCTAGATTGGGAGCAGAGAAAGCCTGTATCGAAACCTGTCTCTGACTGTGTAGTTGCAGTTAAGTGCTGTCTTCTCCATAGCATGTCTCTGTCTCCCAGTATATGAGTGACTGAGTGACTTAGTGAGGGTCACTCACTTCTATAAGATGATTTTGTTTGCCAAGTCTGAGCAAACGTGTCTATTACACACTTAGAAAAAAGGGTTCCAAAGGGGTTCTTCGGCTGTCCCCATAGAAGGACCGTTTTTGGTTCCAGGTAGAACTCTTTTTGGTTCCAGGTAGAACTCTTTTGGGTTCTATGTAGAATCCTCAGTGGAAAGGGTTCTACATGGAACCCAAAAGGTTTCTACCTGGGACCGAAAGGGTTTTACCTGGAACCAAAAAAGGGTTCTTCAAAAGGTTATTCTTCGGGGACAGCCGAAGAACCCTTTAAGGTTCTAGATAGATATATTTTTTGAAGAGTGTATACTGTGTCTAGGTGCTCTATTTTTATGCCTTCCTATTTTTGTCTGTCTTCAGAGTAAACTTGGAGACTGACATAAAAAAATGGAATGCCAGTCAAGCACACTGTGGCCCTGCAGTCTCTTTGTATTCATCTAGCATATTATAGGGTAATCATTTATAATTGTATAATCATGTCATATTAGATATTGTCTTAGATATTGCCTTGCATTTTCTAAAGTTCTTTAGCTAATCATAATATGAATTACTAGATTAATTGTTTAATTTGCTGGGAGGCACCTACATTGCCTTGGGAGAATATGGAGTTAATATGTGAAGTCATGGATGTAAATGGAGACATCATGTTATTAGAATAAATGAGTTTGTTTGTGAGATGGGGGCAAAACACAGAGGCAGCCATGCATTCAACTCATTGATAGTGGCTGTCGATAATGAAAGGCAAAGCTATTTATTCCAATCTGTCCATACAGGATTGGTCAGCCTCCCTGATGGATGGATGGATGGATGGATGGATGGATGGGAGAGAGAGAGAGAGAGAGAGAGAGAGAGAGAGAGAGAGAGAGAGAGAGAGAGAGAGAGAGAGAGAGAGAGAGAGAGAGAGAGAGAGAGAGAGAGAGAGAGAGAGAGAGAGAGAGAGAGAGAGAGAGAGAGAGAGAGAGAGAGAGAGAGAGAGAGAGAGAGAGAGAGAGAGAGAGAGAGAGAGAGAGAGAGAGAGAGAGAGAGAGAGAGAGAGCATTCCTTGATAACTACCCACAGCAACACCCCTAGGGCAACACACCTCACTGTGGATAAAGCTTTGAGGAAGACAGCTGAGGGTAAGTGTGTCCCTCCTCAGTCCTCTGAGCTGTAGACAGGTGTTAGCTCATTGAACAGACAACTGCTACTGGGAGGTAGACACACAGTACTCCCATCTCCTGACTCCACTGTCCTGTCTCATTTAACAATAGAGCTAACACTGACAGCCACAGAGGTCCACAGCACCCTGGGCTGTCCATGCCTCAGAGGGAACAGCACATAATGCCCACAAGTCAGCAAAATTGTCTTGGATCCTGTTATTACAGTACTTCCCAAGTTAGCATGCAAGAGTGCACTTCAAGTATCCATTGGATTGGTCAAATACATGTTGATAAATGGCATCATAGTGTGCATTCAACCAATAGCAAGCAAGGCGCCGATGCTAGATGGTGCATCCTCATGGAGAATCATCGAATAGCAGTTTCCCTGGTAATACTCTGTGGTATGAATGTCTGAGCCACATAAACCACACGTTATACACTGTATGCATGACTCAACTCAACCAGTGATATGACTTTTCATGTGGCTGGTTGACTCCCATGTGGTTTTAATCCTCAGTAAGCCTCTGGTGGTGAGCTCATTCATTCCCACTAGTCTGTTTGAGGGCTTTGTAGGAGTGAAGAAGAAGCACCGAGCTCACTAATATGACAACCTATCGGAGTTAAATGTCTGTGCCTAAATGTCACAGGAAATGATCAATGATTTCAATAAACTTTTTTATCCTTTTGGCTTCTCCAGGAAATCCATTTAACTTTGCACTGATCTCCCGGGCTGACAGTGTAAAGGATGGGAGTGATGATGCATTGAGTGTTGAATCAATGCGTCACTCCAAGCCTCTGCTGAGATGTGGCAGCTATGCTGAGTGATGTGTACAGCACCTGAAGGGATTCCATAAGGAGCAGGTTTTCTCTTACACAAAGACACTGATGACTCATCTACTATTACTCTGCACCCAGAACCAAATCTGTCTCTAAAGCGACTTACAGTCATGCGTGCATACATTTTAACGTATGGGTGGTCCCGGGAATCGAACCCACTATCCTAGCGTTGCAAGCACCATACTCTACCAACTGAGGTTACCATGGAGGAGCGGGTGAGGGCAGGAGCATGACATCAGAAACATGAATTTAAACCTCATCTTCATCATTTTCAGCTACTTGCTCATCCTTCATGATGAATACAGTATTTCTAACATGGAGGATCCTTTTCATGCCGTGTGTCTCTTTCCTGGGTAGGAATGTCATTACCCATCCAGGAACGATGATGACTTCCTCTCCCAGTTGTGCCTAACGTGCCAGGGTACTTTCACATGCTGTTTTAGCTTCAAACGAATCCACCCGCTTTAGGTTAGACAGCTTTGAAGCTGCTGCAGCTTCCCACTGGGCACAGACATCAGTTCAACGTCTAGTTTTGCTTTACATTTGGTTGAGTTGTCAACTAATGTGAAATCAACAGAAAATGTCACCCTGTCATTGGATTTAGGTTAAAATTTGTGTGAAAAAAAGACAATTCCCTTATGTTGAAGACTTTTTGCAAATCCAATCAGTTTTCCACGTTGATTCAATGTCATCATATATATTTTTTGGGTTGAAATGATGTGGAAACAATGTTGATTCAACCAGTTTTTGTCCAGTGGGTTATGTTTTCCACCACTCATTTCTAATGATGAGCCTAACCGACTTCTTCATCACAAAACATTATTAATGTGAAGTTTGCTCATCTATGGAACACCATTAAATCTCCCCATTTCTGTGAGGCAATGTATTAAACACTTAATGTTCCCTCGTAAATTACTTGACAAAGACTGTGACACGAATATCCCAGTCAGCTCTCTGGGAAATGACATTTTCAAGTTGAGATGAATCAGTCAGCCTTAATAGGGAAAAGCTCATTAACGTAACAATAATTCCTTTATTAGGGATATTGGAAACAAATAGCTTTTTCTCTGGGTTTGACTTGGAGCCAATACCCTGCTCTTCAAGGGATGGGAATCAGCGTACATTCTGGCAAAATACTAAGGAGAGGCTAATAATGAATTTAACATCTCGCCACGTGTCTCTGTCTATGTTCTCTATGTATCGCCCCTCTCTCCTCTCACTCTTTCTCTGGCTCTGTCTCTCTCTCGCACTCATCCCTATCTCCCCCTATCAGAAGTTGATTGGTGCCTTCTGTCTGTCTGTGTTGTGACTGCTGTGTCCTAGCTCTTCTCTGTAATTAGCCAGGAGAATAAAGGCTAGGTTAATGGATCGTCAAACTGGGAGGATTAACGCTGCCTGTCACTACTTTTGAGTTCCTTTAACAGATTGTCACGATCGCCAATAAAGTAGGACCAAAGCGCAGCGTTGGGAGTGAACATGATGACTTTAATGTTGAAATAACGACAAAACAAATCACGATCCGTAACGTCCTCAGTACACCGACTGAACATAGAACAAAAACCCACAACTAACACAAGAAAACCTACATCTTAAATATGGCTCCCAATCAGAGATAACGAGCCGACAGCTGACACTCGTTACCTCCGATTGGGAGTCATTGAATACAAACAAGGAAACACAACCACAACCTAGAAATAGACACAACAGAACTCCCCACCTAGAAATAAACGTGACAGACATGCAACCATAAAACATCACCCAAAACCCAACAAAACAACATACACCCTGGCTCAAATACACAAGTCCTGGAGCCAGAGTGTGACAGTACCCCCCCCTAAAGGTGCGAACTCCGGGCGCACCAGCATACAGTCTAGGGGAGGGTCTGGGTGGGCGTCTGTCCACGGTGGCGGTTCTGCCCCTGGTCGTGGTCCCCATCCCACCTTAGTCACCACCCGCTTCCCTAGCCTCCTCCACATTACCACCCCCCAACTACACCCCACTGGGTTAAGGGGCGGCACCGGACTAAGGGGCAGCACCGGACTACGGGGAAGTACCGGACTAAGGGGCAGTACCGGACTAAGGGGCAGTACCAGGCTGAATGGCGGATACTGGCTGGACGGCTCTGGTGGCTCCTGGCTGGTCGGCTCTGGCAGATCCTGGCTGGACGGCTCTGGCGGATCCCGGCTGGACGGCTCTGGCGGATCCCGGCTGGACGGCTCTGGCGGATCCCGGCTGGACGGCTCTGGCGGATCCCGGCTGGACGGCTCTGGCGGATCCCGGCTGGACGGCTCTGGCGGATCCTGGCTGGACGGCTCTGGCGGATCCTGGCTGGACGGCTCATGGCTGGCTGATGGATCTGGCTGCTCATGGCTGGCTGACGGATCTGGCTGCTCATGGCTGGCTGACGGATCTGGCTGCTCATGGCTGGCTGACGGATCTGGCTGCTCATGGCTGGCTGACGGATCTGGCTGCTCATGGCTGGCTGACGGATCTGGCTGCTCATGGCCGGCTGACGGATCTGGCTGCTCATGGCTGGACGGCTCTGGCGGATCCTGGCTGGCGGAAGGCTCTGGCTGATCCTGTCTGGCAGAAGGCTCTGGCTGATCCTGTCTGGCGGAAGGCTCTGGCTGATCCCGTCTGGCGGAAGGCTCTGGCTGATCCCGTCTGGCGGAAGGCTCTGGCTGATCCTGTCTGGCGGACGGCTCTGGCTGGACAGGGCTGACGACGCACCCCGTAGGCTCGGGGCGTTGAGCAGGGACAGGCAGAACCGCACTGGGGACACACACCCCTG
Source organism: Coregonus lavaretus (assembly GCF_964263955.1). Taxonomy (NCBI): domain Eukaryota; kingdom Metazoa; phylum Chordata; class Actinopteri; order Salmoniformes; family Salmonidae; genus Coregonus; species Coregonus lavaretus. The sequence goes on along the minus strand of NW_028157207.1, from coordinate 9,729 downwards.
GCCCTACACGGGGATCAGGAACGGGCCGGACCGGACTGGAAACACCCCCCAGTACCTCTCGCCGTGCCTCCACACTTTCCATCCCCTTCGTAACCAGTGGCCCCCTTAAACTGGCGGCCATATCTGCCAACCTCTTGCACTCCTCCGGGCCGTACACCTTCTGCCCCGACGTCGTGAGCCCCCCCCTAAAAATTTTCTGGGGGTCTCTCCTCTCGGTGGACCAGGCCTCCATAGTCCTCTCCCAACCTTCGCTCTTCTGGCTCCACCACCCGTTATCCAACTGCTGCTTGGTCTCGTTGTGGTGGGTTTTTCTGTCACGATCGCCAATAAAGTAGGACCAAAGCGCAGCGTTGGGAGTGAACATGATGACTTTAATGTTGAAATAACGACAAAACAAATCACGATCCGTAACGTCCTCAGTACACCGACTGAACATAGAACAAAAACCCACAACTAACACAAGAAAACCTACATCTTAAATATGGCTCCCAATCAGAGATAACGAGCCGACAGCTGACACTCGTTACCTCCGATTGGGAGTCATTGAATACAAACAAGGAAACACAACCACAACCTAGAAATAGACACAACAGAACTCCCCACCTAGAAATAAACGTGACAGACATGCAACCATAAAACATCACCCAAAACCCAACAAAACAACATACACCCTGGCTCAAATACACAAGTCCTGGAGCCAGAGTGTGACACAGATAGCAGAAGTTATTTTTGCGAATCTGTCTACCTAGGACTTTTCCGTCCCTGCAAGTTTGTGTGTGTTAACATTTGTGTCTATTGGTGTGAATGTATGTTTGTGTGTGTTTGTATGTGCGTATCTGCAAGGATGTGTGTGTGTGTGCATGTGCATGTGGGGGTCATCGTTGTCTCGGTAAGACATCCATATTAGTGTAGGCCTAAATAGTTATTGCGTTAGCACCTTTTGGATTGAGGCCCATTCATAATTTATAATCCATTTATCCAAATCTAAAAGCACATTTACACAGCTGGGTTTGCTCTGAACCAATCCAGGTGAAGGACCTTGAGTCAAGGGCACAGCAGACAGAAGCTTAGGGGAGGGGGCGGTGGGCAGTTAGAGGAGACAGCCAGTCCCAGCCTCAGTTCCAGCCCCTCTGCTGGCCTCACAGTAATGATCTGGACCTGGCCCAGCTACTAAAACACTCTGTATGACGCCTCTCTGAACCATGTTTACAATGCACACCAGCTTTACTCACCAGCTTTTCCACTCCTACTAGGTTAAGGGTCCCTCAAAAACCATACACCATGATTGATTGTTGTGGTTATAGAGGGACGTTTGAACTGGGTAGGTGAACTATACTGTACAAAAATATAAATGCAACATGTAAAGTGCTAGTCCCATGATTGATGAGCTGAAATTAAAAATCTCAGAAATGGAGCATTTCTCCTTTGCCAAAATAATCCATCCACCTGACAGGTGTGGCATATTAAGAAGCTGATTAAACACTGGTGCTGGGGACAATAAAAGGCCACTCTATAATGTGCAGTTTTGTCACACAATACAATACCACAGATGTCTCAAGTTTTGAGGGAGTGTGAAATTGGCATGCTGACTGCAGGAATGTCCACCAGAGCTGTTGCCAGATAATGTTGTGTTCATTTCTCTACTATAAGCCGCCTCCAACGTCATTTTAGAGAATTTGTCTGTACATCCAACCGGCCTCACAACCGCGGACCACGTGTAGCCACGCCAGCCCAGGACCTCCAGATCCGGCTTATTCACCTGCGGGATCGTCTGAGGGGAGGGGAGGGGGTGCTGAGGAGTATTTCAGTGCGCTCCTGCCCAGTCATGTGAAATACATAGATTAGGGCCTAATGAATTTATTTCAATTGACTGATTTCCTTGTATGAAATGTAACTCAGTAAAATCTTTGAAATTGTTGCATGTTGCATTTATAATTTTGTTTAGCGTAGATGGTTCATAGCTGTCTTTGATATTGTGATCAATCTCCCTGTGTATAAACAAAGTGAGTAATGAACTACAGAAGTTGAACCGATCTGTGATGTACAGATGTAGGATCTTAATTTGATCACTCCTGCACAGCAGGAAATGCAAACTTGTAGTGTCTAAAGTGTGTAATTTCCCCTAACGAAAAATGTATCAACCACTACAAAATTTGCCATTAATTATAATCTACATAAGAATTCTAATTTCCTGTTATTAAAGGATTATTTACCTGCTGTAGTAAACTGGCTCAAATTAATATCCTACATCTGTACCCTGCTTTTACAGTGATGTGTGGGGATTGATTGGATGTTGTTATTGAATGATGTGGTAGGCCTTTGCTCTGGCAATGGCTCCTGTTGCTCCCTCCCGTCAGGTCTGGTCTGGTCAGTGTGTGTTCAGCAGGGATGGTCTGCCCAGGCTGGCTGCCCACTGCTGCGGAAATGAATGGACAGATTGGGTCCTGCGGCTCAGATGGACAGGTCAGTCCAGTCTGGTGCCACGGGCGGTTGGTGCCGTTGCCATGGTGAGATGCTGTGGGCAGAGCTAGACGCGGGCCGTGGTGGTCAAATCAAATTGTATTTGTCACACGCGCTGAATACAACAGGTGTAGACTTTACCGTGAAATGCTTACTTACAAGCCCTTTCCCAACAATGCAGAGTTGAAAGGTAAGAAAAATTTGCCAAATAAAAAAAGGCAATAGTAACACCATAAGATTACAATAACGAGGCTATATACAAGGAGTACCGGTACCGAGTCTATGTGCAAGGGTACGAGGTAGTTGAGGTTATTGAGGTAATATGTGCATCAGGATAGATCATAAACAGAGTGTGAAAGTGTGTGTGTGTGTGGCGTCAATATGCATGCATGTGTGTGTGGGTGTTTTTTGTGTGTGAGTGTATTTAGTGTGTGTGTGTGTGTATACAGTGAGGGAAAAAAGTATTTGATCCCCTGCTGATTTTGTACGTTTGCCCACTGACAAAGAAATTATCAGTCTATAATTGTAATGGTAGGTTTATTTGAACAGTGAGAGACAGAATAACAACAAAGAAATCCAGAAAAACGCATGTCAACAATTTTATGAATTTATTTGCATTTTAATGAGGGAAATAAGTATCTGACCCCTCACAATCAGAAAGATTTCTGGCTCCCAGGTGTCTTTTATACAGGTAACGAGCTGAGATTAGGAACACACTCTTAAAGGGAGTGATCCTAATCTCAGCTTGTTACCTGTATAAAAGACACCTGTCCACAGAAGCAATCAATCAATCAGATTCCAAACTCTCCACCATGGCCAAGACCAAAGAGCTCTCCAAGGATGTCAGGGACAAGATTGTAGACCTACACAAGGCTGGAATGGGCTACAAGACCATCGCCAAGCAGCTTGGTGAGAAGGTGACAACAGTTGGTGCGATTATTTGCAAATGGAAGAAACACAAAATAACTGTCAATCTCCCTCGGCCTGGGGCTCCATGCAAGATCTCACCTCGTGGAGATGCAATGATCATGAGAACGGTGAGGAATCAGTTCAGAACTACACGGGAGGATCTTGTCAATGATCTCAAGGCAGCTGGGACCATAGTCATCAAGAAAACAATTGGAAACACATTACGCCGTGAAGGACTGAAATCCTGCAGCGCCCGCAAGGTCCCCCTGCTCAATAAAGCACATATACAGGGCCATCTGAAGTTTGCCAATGAACATCTGAATGATTCAGAGGAGAACTGGGTGAAAGTGTTGTGGTCAGATGAGACGAAAATCGAAATCTTTAGCATCAACTCAACTCGCCGTGTTTGGAGGAGGAGGAATGCTGCCTATGACCACAAGAACACCATCCCCACCGTCAAACATGGAGGTGGAAACATTATGCTTTGGGGGTGTTTTTCTGCTAAGGGGACAGGACAACTTCACCGCATCAAAGGGACGATGGACGGGGCCATGTACCGTCAAATCTTGGGTGAGAACCTCCTTCCCTCAGCCAGAGCATTGAAAATGGGTCGTGGATGGGTATTCCAGCATGACAGTGACCCAAAACACACGGCAAAGGCAACAAAGGAGTGGCTCAAGAAGAAGCACATTAAGGTCCTGGAGTGGCCTAGCCAGTCTCCAGACCTTAATCCCATAGAAAATCTGTGGAGGGAGCTGAAGGTTCGAGTTGCCAAACGTCAGCCTCGAAACCTTAATGACTTGGAGAAGATCTGCAAAGAGGAGTGGAACAAAATCCCTCCTGAGATGTGTGCAAACCTGGTGGCCAACTACAAGAAACGTCTGACCTCTGTGATTGCCAACAAGGGTTTTGCCACCAAGTACTGTCATGTTTTGCAGAGGGGTCAAATACTTCTTTCCCTCATTAAAATGCAAATCAATTTATAAAATTTTTGACATGCGTTTTTCTGGATTTTTTTTGTTGTTATTTTGTCTCTCACTGTTCAAATAAACCTACCATTAAAATTATAGACTGATCATGTCTTTGTCAGTGGGCAAACGTACAAAATCAGCAGGGGATCAAATACTTTTTTCCCTCACTGTATGTTACACTTAGCTACACACCTCTGCTGCTTATACTCTGTCATACCTGTCATTCATACCATGACTATTCATTAAAAAAACTAAAACATTAATTAACACTGAGGTGACTTGCTTGAGTGTAGTTTAACTTGCATGTGTTTCTCTCCATAGTGTTTATGTTACAGTAATTAACATTAGTAATACGTCTCATACAGCATCTTGACCACAAGGTACTTGGTAAATCCATTTTAATTCACTTTTTGACAGCACCCCTTTTGATTTTAATGAAACCGTCCATACAGTTGAAGTCGGAAGTTTACATACACATCCAAATACATTTAAACTCAGTTTTTCACAATTACTGACATTTAATCCTAGTAAAAATTCCCTGTGTTAGGTCAGTTAGGATCACCACTTTATTTTAAGAATGTGAAATGTCAGAATAATAGTGGAGAGAATGACTTATTTCAGCTTTTATTTCTTTCATCACATTCCCAGTGGGTCAGAAGTTTACATACACTAAATTAGTATTTGGTAGCATTGCCTTTAAATTGTTTAACTTGGGTCAAACGTTTCAGGTAGCCTTCCACAAGCTTCCCACAACAAGTTGGGTGAATTTTGGCCCATTCCTCCTGACAGAGCTGGTGTAACTCAGTCAGGTTTGTAGGCCTCCTTGCTCGCACACGCTTTTTCAGATCTGCCCACAAATTGTCTATAGGATTGAGGTCAGGGCTTTGTGATGGCCACTTCAATACCTTGACTTGGTTGTCCTTAAGCCATTTTGCCACAACTTTGTAAGTATGCTTGGGGTCATTGTCCATTTGGAAGACCCATTTGCGACCAAGCTTTAACTTCCTGACTGATGTCTTGAAATGTTGCTTCAATATATCCACATAATTTTCCTTCCTCATAATGCCATCTATTTTGTGAAGTGCACCAGTCCCTTCTGCAGCAAAGCACCCCCACAGCATGATGCAGCCACCCCCGTGCTTCACGGTTGGGATGGTGTTATTCGGCTTGCAAATTCCCAATTTTTCCTCCAAACATAAAGATGGTCATTATGGCCAAACAGTTCTATTTTTGTTTCATCAGACCAGAGGACATTTCTCCAAAAAGTACGATCTTTGTCCTCATGTGCAGTTACAAAACGTAGTCTGGAGCAGTTTTGGAGCAGTGGCTTCTTCCTTGCGTAGCGGCCTTTCTGGTTATGTCGATATAGGACTCATTTTACTGTGAATATAGATGCTTTTGTACCTGTTTCCTCCAGCATCTTCACAAGGTCCTTTGCTGTTGTTCTGGGATTGATTTGCACTTTTCGCACCAAAGTACGTTCATCTCTAAGAGACAGAACACATCTCCTTCCTGAGCGGTATGACGGCTGCGTGGTTCCATGGTGTTTATACTTGCATACTATTGTTTGTACAGATGAACGTGGTACCTTCAGGCATTTGGAAATTGCTCCCAATGATGAACCAGACTTGTGGAGGTCTACACATATTTTTCTGAGGTCTTGGCTGATTTCTTTTGATTTACCCATGATGTCAAGCAAAGAGGCACTGAGTTTGAAGGTAGGCCTTGAAATACATCCACAGGTACACCTCCAATTGACTCAAATTATGTAAATTAGCCTATCAGAAGCTTCTAAAGCCATGACATCATTTTCTGGAATTTTCCAAGCTTTTTAAAGGCACAGTCAACTTAGTGTATGTAAACTTCTGACCCACTGGAATTGTGATACAGTGAATTATTAGTGAAATAATCTGTCTGTAAACAATTGTTGGAAAAATTACTTGTGTCATGCACAAAGTAGATGACCTAACCGACTTGCCAAAACTATAGTTTGTTAACAAGAAATTTGTGGAGTGGTTGAAAAATGAGTTTTAATGACTCCAACCTAAGTGTATGTAAACTTCCGACTTCAACTGTATATGTAGCATTATAAATAAGGTTCATGAAATCAATAACTTCCTAACATCAGGTAACATTCAAATACTGGCCATCTATGAAATTCAGATAATTCCTTTGATAATACAGCAGTAGCAATACAAAGATATACCATCTACAGAACATACAGGAATGCCTATGGGGGAGGTGTTGCTATATATGTTCAGAGACATATTCCTGTAAAGCTTAGAGAGGATTTCATGTCAAATGTTGTTGAAGTGTTGTGGTTGCAAGTTCACCTACCTCATCTAAAGCCTCTTCTTTTGGGGTGCTGCTATAGGCCATAGGTACTGCTAACAGTCAGTATTTTGATAATATGTGTGCAATGTTTGATAGTGTGTGTGATGTTAACAGAGAGATCTATTTCCTGGGTGACCTGAACATTGACAGGTTAGCAACTAGCTGTCCTCTCAAGACAAAGCTTCTAACTGTGACTAATGCCTGTAATATGACCTAGGTTATCACTCAACCAACTAGAGTGCATACCAATAGTGTTGGATCTGTGACATCCACTTGTGTTGATCATATATTCACTAATGCTGCAGAGCTTTGCTCCAAATCAATATCAGTTCCCATTGGCTGTAGTCAACATAACATTGTGGCTATAACAAGGAAAGCCAAAGTGCCAAAGGTTTGGCCTAAAGTAATATATAGGAGATCATGCAAAACAAATTATCAGGACTCTTTTGTTGAAGATGTACAAAATGTATGTTGTTCTGATGTGTATGAGGAAGTGAATCCAGATGCAGCACTGGAAGTATTTGTACAATTATTCATGCCAATTGTTGACAAGCATGCACCTGTTAAGAAATGACCTGTGAGAACTGAATTGATGATGAATTGAACAAAGTTATGGTTCAAATAAATTATGCAAAAGAGGTGGCAAACAACTCAGGCTGCTCAGCTGATTGGTTGACATACTGTAAACTGAGATTTATTTTGAATAAACTTAACAAAAATAAGAATATATTATATTACCAAACCAAGATAAATTACATAATACACAATGGAAAAAGAATTTGGAGTACCTTAAACAATATTATGGGCAGAAAATCCATTTAATTTATATTGTTTATTGAAGTTGATGGGTAATTTATATCAAAACTTTTCGATATTGCCAATCACTTCAATTATTATTTCACTAGTAAAGTGAAAAATCTCAGAAGTGAACACTGAACAGTGAACCATCATATTTTTGTATAAAATATCTAATAATAAAAGAGAAGGGATTGCTGTTTTGAATTTGGTCACAAACAGAAAAGTATTTAGAGCCTTTTTACCTTTTTTTTGTAACACCTATTCCCAACTTAACTCCCCAATGCGCTGTAGGACGTTGGTACCCAGCCAGGCGCTAATGTATCTCTCTCTCCTCACTGAATGAATGACAAATGGATGAATGGGTGATAATTGTGCACTTTACTTCAATGAATTTAAATTAGGCCTAACTGAATGATAACGAGGGTGAATAGGTTGATTTAATTTAGAAAGATATGTGTTATGCCTATTTATCAGATTTGGCGCTCATGTTTATAGCAAATAATTTGACTGCGTGCCTTGAGGTTGATATCATTTTCTTTTACGTTTTATTTTGTAAAAATAAGCTTTTAGGGGACTTTTTTTTATTTACTATAACTCAATTACTAATCCAATGTATTGTAAGGGAAACAAAAACATGCTACATGGTTCAGTAGGCCTTTAGAATATTGCTAAACATATCCTTGACTCTATCCGAGTTGATGATCGAAAATGATGCCAGCCCACTGAATGAATGCAAAATGGATGAATGGGCTATAGGTGTCACGCCCTGGCTCTGGGGACTCTCGTATGTTGAGCCAGGGTGTTATATTCTATGTTTGTATTTCTAGGTTGGCTTGAGTGACTCCCAATCAGAGGCAACGAGTGTCAGCTGGTTGTCTCTGATTGGGAGCCATATTTAACTGTCTGTCTTTCACTTTGTGTTTGTGGTTTCTTGTTCCTTTTGATTTGTGTTTGTGTCGAAGGACTTCACGTTTCGTTTGGTGTTGTGTTCGCTGTGGTGTACAATAAAATAAATATGTACGCATCTCACGCTGCGCCTTGGCCCGCTACTTTTCAAGACGATCGTGACAGAAGAAACCACCACGACTGGGTCAAGCAGCGTGATGAGGAGAAAGGCTGGAATTACGAGAAGTGGAGAGAGAATTGGACGAGAACCATGGAGGCCTGGTCCACGGGGGAGAGACAAGCCCAGAAAATTTTTAGGGGGGGGCTCACGCCGTGGACGACGGGGCAGCAGGAGTACGGGATAGAGTGGTGCAGAGGGTTGGCAGAGAAGGCCGCCAGGTTAAGGGGGCCACTGGTCACAGAGGAGAGGGAAAGTGTGGAGGCACGGCGAGAGGTACTGGGGTGTGTTACCAGTCCGGTCCGGCCCGTTCCTGATCCCTGCGTAGGGCCAGTGGTGTGTGTCCCCAGTACGGTCCGGCCTGTTCCTGTTCCTCGCATCGAGCCTGTGGTGCGTGTCGTCAGCCCGGCCCGGCCTGTTCCTGCTCCCCGCACCAAGCCTATGGTGCGCGTCGCCAGCCCGGCCCGGCCTGTTCCTGCTCCCCGCACCAAGTCTGTGGTGCGTTTCGTCAGCCCTGTCCGGCCTGTTCCTGCTCCCCGCACCAAGTCTGTGGTGCGTTTCGTCAGCCCTGTTCGGCCCGTTCCTGCTCTCCGCACCAAGTCTGTGGTGCGTGTCGCCAGCCCAGTCCGGCCCATTCCTGCTCCCCGCACCAAGTCTGTGGTGCGTTTCGTCAGCCCTGTCCGGCCTGTTCCTGCTCTCCGCACCAAGTCTGTGGTGCGCGTCGCCAGCCCAGTCCGGCCCATTCCTGCTCCCCGCACCAAGTCTGTGGTGCGTTTCGTCAGCCCTGTCCGGCCCGCTCCTGCTCTCCACATCAGGCCAGTGGTGTGCGTCGTCAGTCCAGCACGGCCCGCGCCTGTTCCCCGCACCAAGCCAGGGGTGCGTATCGTCAGCCCGGTCCGGCCAGTGGCTACTCCACGCACCAAGCCAGGGGTGCGCTTCGTCAGCCCGGTCCGGTCCATTCCTGCTCCACGCACCAAGTCAGGGGTACGTATCGTCAGCCCGGTCCGGCCAGTTGCTACTCCACGCACCAAGCCAGGGGTGCGCATCGTCAGCCCGGTCCGATCCGTTCCTGCTCCACCAGTGTTCAGTCCAGCTCCGGCCAGCAGGGCCAGACCGGATCAGGGGCACTTTGGGGGGTTAGAGAGGGAGTGGGAGTCATGCCCGGAGCCGGATCCACCGCCGAGGCGGAGTGCC
>NW_028157208.1:0-28969 GCF_964263955.1 Coregonus lavaretus | reverse complement strand
GGGAGGGTGGAGAATAGCTCAGATAGGAGGGAGGGAGGGAGGAGAATAGCTCAGATAGGAGGGAGGGAGGGAGGAGAATAGCTCAGATAGGAGGGAGGGAGGGTGGAGAATAGCTCAGATAGGAGGGAGGGAGGGTGGAGAATAGCTCAGATAGGAGGGAGGGAGGGTGGAGAATAGCTCAGATAGGAGGGAGGGAGGAGAATAGCTCAGATAGGAGGGAGGGAGGGAGGAGAATAGCTCAGATAGGAGGGAGGGAGGGAGGAGAATAGCTCAGATAGGAGGGAGGGAGGGTGGAGAATAGCTCAGATAGGAGGGAGGGAGGGAGGAGAATAGCTCAGATAGGAGGGAGGGAGGGAGGAGAATAGCTCAGATAGGAGGGAGGGAGGGAGGAGAATAGCTCAGATAGGAGGGAGGGAGGGAGGAGAATAGCTCAGATAGGAGGGAGGGAGGGAGAATAGCTCAGATAGGAGGGAGGGAGGGAGGTGGAGAATAGCTCAGATAGGAGGGAGGGAGGGTGGAGAATAGCTCAGATAGGAGGGAGGGAGGGAGGAGAATAGCTCAGATAGGAGGGAGGGAGGAGAATAGCTCAGATAGGAGGGAGGGAGGAGAATAGCTCAGATAGGAGGGAGGGAGGGAGGAGAATAGCTCAGATAGGAGGGAGGGAGGAGAATAGCTCAGATAGGAGGGAGGGAGGGAGGAGAATAGCTCAGATAGGAGGGAGGGAGGGAGGAGAATAGCTCAGATAGGAGGGAGGGAGGGAGGAGAATAGCTCAGATAGGAGGGAGGGAGGGAGGAGAATAGCTCAGATAGGAGGGAGGGAGGAGAATAGCTCAGATAGGAGGGAGGGAGGAGAATAGCTCAGATAGGAGGGAGGGAGGAGAATAGCTCAGATAGGAGGGAGGGAGGGTGGAGAATAGCTCAGATAGGAGGGAGGGAGGAGAATAGCTCAGATAGGAGGGAGGGAGGGAGGAGAATAGCTCAGATAGGAGGGAGGGAGGGAGAATAGCTCAGATAGGAGGGAGGGAGGAGAATAGCTCAGATAGGAGGGAGGGAGGAGAATAGCTCAGATAGGAGGGAGGGAGGAGAATAGCTCAGATAGGAGGGAGGGAGGGTGGAGAATAGCTCAGATAGGAGGGAGGGAGGAGGAGAATAGCTCAGATAGGAGGGAGGGAGGAGAATAGCTCAGATAGGAGGGAGGGAGGAGAATAGCTCAGATAGGAGGGAGGGAGGGAGGAGAATAGCTCAGATAGGAGGGAGGGAGGAGAATAGCTCAGATAGGAGGGAGGGAGGAGGAGAATAGCTCAGATAGGAGGGAGGGAGGGTGGAGAATAGCTCAGATAGGAGGGAGGGTGGAGAGTAGCTCAGATAGGAGGGAGGGAGGAGAATAGCTCAGATAGGAGGGAGGGTGGAGAATAGCTCAGATAGGAGGGAGGGAGGGAGGGTGGAGAATAGCTCAGATAGGAGGGAGGGTGGAGAATAGCTCAGATAGGAGGGAGGGAGGGTGGAGAATAGCTCAGATAGGAGGGAGGGAGGGAGGGAGGAGAATAGCTCAGATAGGAGGGAGGAGGGAGGGTGGAGAATAGCTCAGATAGGAGGGAGGGAGGAGAATAGCTCAGATAGGAGGGAGGGAGGGAGGTGGAGAATAGCTCAGATAGGAGGGAGGGAGGAGAATAGCTCAGATAGGAGGGAGGGAGTGTGGAGAATAGCTCAGATAGGAGGGAGGGAGGGAGGAGAATAGCTCAGATAGGAGGGAGGGAGGAGAATAGCTCAGATAGGAGGGAGGGAGGGTGGAGAATAGCTCAGATAGGAGGGAGGGAGGGAGGAGAATAGCTCAGATAGGAGGGAGGGAGGGAGGAGAATAGCTCAGATAGGAGGGAGGGAGGAGAATAGCTCAGATAGGAGGGAGGGAGGAGAATAGCTCAGATAGGAGGGAGGGAGGAGAATAGCTCAGATAGGAGGGAGGGAGGGTGGAGAATAGCTCAGATAGGAGGGAGGGTGGAGAATAGCTCAGATAGGAGGGAGGGAGGAGAATAGCTCAGATAGGAGGGAGGGAGGAGAATAGCTCAGATAGGAGGGAGGGAGGGAGGAGAATAGCTCAGATAGGAGGGAGGGTGGAGAATAGCTCAGATAGGAGGGAGGGAGGGAGGAGAATAGCTCAGATAGGAGGGAGGGAGGGTGGAGAATAGCTCAGATAGGAGGGAGGGAGGAGAGATAGCTCAGATAGGAGGGAGGGAGGAGAATAGCTCAGATAGGAGGGAGGGAGGGTGGAGAATAGCTCAGATAGGAGGGAGGGTGGAGAATAGCTCAGATAGGAGGGAGGGAGGAGAATAGCTCAGATAGGAGGGAGGGAGGAGAATAGCTCAGATAGGAGGGAGGGAGGGTGGAGAATAGCTCAGATAGGAGGGAGGGTGGAGAATAGCTCAGATAGGAGGGAGGGAGGGAGGAGAATAGCTCAGATAGGAGGGAGGGAGGGAGGAGAATAGCTCAGATAGGAGGGAGGGAGGGAGGGAGAATAGCTCAGATAGGAGGGAGGGAGGAGAATAGCTCAGATAGGAGGGAGGGGAGGGTGGAGAATAGCTCAGATAGGAGGGAGGGAGGAGAATAGCTCAGATAGGAGGGAGGGAGGTGGAGAATAGCTCAGATAGGAGGGAGGGAGGGAGGAGAATAGCTCAGATAGGAGGGAGGGAGGAGAATAGCTCAGATAGGGGGAGGGAGGTGGAGAATAGCTCAGATAGGAGGGAGGGAGGGAGGAGAATAGCTCAGATAGGAGGGAGGGAGGGAGGAGAATAGCTCAGATAGGAGGGAGGGAGGAGAATAGCTCAGATAGGAGGGAGGGAGGAGAATAGCTCAGATAGGAGGGAGGGAGGAGAATAGCTCAGATAGGAGGGAGGGAGGGTGGAGAATAGCTCAGATAGGAGGGAGGGTGGAGAATAGCTCAGATAGGAGGGAGGGAGGAGAATAGCTCAGATAGGAGGGAGGGAGGAGAATAGCTCAGATAGGAGGGAGGGAGGGAGGAGAATAGCTCAGATAGGAGGGAGGGTGGAGAATAGCTCAGATAGGAGGGAGGGAGGGAGGAGAATAGCTCAGATAGGAGGGAGGGAGGGTGGAGAATAGCTCAGATAGGAGGGAGGGTGGAGAGTAGCTCAGATAGGAGGGAGGGAGGAGAATAGCTCAGATAGGAGGGAGGGTGGAGAATAGCTCAGATAGGAGGGAGGGAGGGAGGGTGGAGAATAGCTCAGATAGGAGGGAGGGTGGAGAATAGCTCAGATAGGAGGGAGGGAGGGTGGAGAATAGCTCAGATAGGAGGGAGGGAGGGAGGGAGGAGAATAGCTCAGATAGGAGGGAGGGAGGGAGGGTGGAGAATAGCTCAGATATGAGGGAGGGAGGAGAATAGCTCAGATAGGAGGGAGGAGGAGGGTGGAGAATAGCTCAGATAGGAGGGAGGGAGGGAGGGAGGGAGGGTGGAGAATAGCTCAGATAGGAGGGAGGGAGGGAGGGAGAATAGCTCAGATAGGAGGGAGGGAGGGTGGAGAATAGCTCAGATAGGAGGGAGGGAGGGTGGAGAATAGCTCAGATAGGAGGGAGGGTGGAGAATAGCTCAGATAGGAGGGAGGGAGGAGAATAGCTCAGATAGGAGGGAGGGTGGAGAATAGCTCAGATAGGAGGGAGGGAGGGTGGAGAATAGCTCAGATAGGAGGAGGGAGGGAGGAGAATAGCTCAGATAGGAGGGAGGGAGGAGAATAGCTCAGATAGGAGGGAGGGAGGGTGGAGAATAGCTCAGATAGGAGGGAGGGAGGGTGGAGAATAGCTCAGATAGGAGGAGGGAGGGTGGAGAATAGCTCAGATAGGAGGGAGGGAGGGAGGAGAATAGCTCAGATAGGAGGGAGGGTGGAGAATAGCTCAGATAGGAGGGAGGGAGGGTGGAGAATAGCTCAGATAGGAGGGAGGGAGGAGAATAGCTCAGATAGGAGGGAGGGTGGAGAATAGCTCAGATAGGAGGGAGGGAGGAGAATAGCTCAGATAGGAGGGAGGAGGGTGGAGAATAGCTCAGATAGGAGGGAGGGAGGGTGGAGAATAGCTCAGATAGGAGGGAGGGTGGAGAATAGCTCAGATAGGAGGGAGGGAGGAGAATAGCTCAGATAGGAGGGAGGGAGGGTGGAGAATAGCTCAGATAGGAGGGAGGGAGGAGGGTGGAGAATAGCTCAGATAGGAGGGAGGGTGGAGAATAGCTCAGATAGGAGGGAGGGTGGAGAATAGCTCAGATCGGAGGGAGGGAGGAGAATAGCTCAGATAGGAGGGAGGGAGGGTGGAGAATAGCTCAGATAGGAGGGAGGGAGGAGAATAGCTCAGATAGGAGGGAGGGAGGGTGGAGAATAGCTCAGATAGGAGGGAGGGAGGAGAATAGCTCAGATAGGAGGGAGGGAGGAGAATAGCTCAGATAGGAGGGAGGGAGGAGAATAGCTCAGATAGGAGGGAGGAGGGAGGAGAATAGCTCAGATAGGAGGGAGGGAGGGAGGAGAATAGCTCAGATAGGAGGGAGGGAGGGAGGAGAATAGCTCAGATAGGAGGGAGGGTGGAGAATAGCTCAGATAGGAGGGAGGGAGGAGAATAGCTCAGATAGGAGGGAGGGTGGAGAATAGCTCAGATAGGAGGGAGGGAGGGAGGAGAATAGCTCAGATAGGAGGGAGGGAGGGAGGAGAATAGCTCAGATAGGAGGAAGGGAGGGAGGAGAATAGCTCAGATAGGAGGGAGGGAGGGAGGAGAATAGCTCAGATAGGAGGGAGGGAGGGAGGAGAATAGCTCAGATAGGAGGGAGGGAGGGAGGAGAATAGCTCAGATAGGACGGAGGGAGGGAGGGTGGAGAATAGCTCAGATAGGAGGGAGGGAGGGAGGGTGGAGAATAGCTCAGATAGGAGGGAGGGAGGGTGGAGAATAGCTCAGATAGGAGGGAGGGTGGAGAATAGCTCAGATAGGAGGGAGGGAGGAGAATAGCTCAGATAGGAGGGAGGGAGGGAGGGTGGAGAATAGCTCAGATAGGAGGGAGGGAGGGAGGTGAGAATAGCTCAGATAGGAGGGAGGGAGGGAGGAGAATAGCTCAGATAGGAGGGAGGGAGGGTGGAGAATAGCTCAGATAGGAGGGAGGGAGGGAGGAGAATAGCTCAGATAGGAGGGAGGGAGGAGAATAGCTCAGATAGGAGGGAGGGAGGGAGGAGAATAGCTCAGATAGGAGGGAGTGAGGGAGGGTGGAGAATAGCTCAGATAGGAGGGAGGGTGGAGAATAGCTCAGATAGGAGGGAGGGAGGGAGGAGAATAGCTCAGATAGGAGGGAGGGAGGGAGGAGAATAGCTCAGATAGGAGGGAGGGAGGGAGGAGAATAGCTCAGATAGGAGGGAGGGAGGAGAATAGCTCAGATAGGAGGGAGGGAGGAGAATAGCTCAGATAGGAGGGAGGGAGGGAGGAGAATAGCTCAGATAGGAGGGAGGGAGGGAGGAGAATAGCTCAGATAGGAGGGAGGGAGGGTGGAGAATAGCTCAGATAGGAGGGAGGGAGGGAGGAGAATAGCTCAGATAGGAGGGAGGGAGGGTGGAGAATAGCTCAGATAGGAGGGAGGGAGGAGAATAGCTCAGATAGGAGGGAGGGTGGAGAATAGCTCAGATAGGAGGGAGGGTGGAGAATAGCTCAGATAGGAGGGAGGGAGGAGAATAGCTCAGATAGGAGGGAGGGAGGGAGGAGAATAGCTCAGATAGGAGGGAGGGAGGGAGGAGAATAGCTCAGATAGGAGGGAGGGAGGAGAATAGCTCAGATAGGAGGGAGGGTGGAGAATAGCTCAGATAGGAGGGAGGGAGGGAGGAGAATAGCTCATATAGGAGGGAGGGAGGGTGGAGAATAGCTCAGATAGGAGGGAGGGAGGGAGGAGAGTAGCTCAGATAGGAGGGAGGGAGGGAGGAGAATAGCTCAGATAGGAGGGAGGGAGGGAGGAGAATAGCTCAGATAGGAGGGAGGGAGGGAGGAGAATAGCTCAGATAGGAGGGAGGGTGGAGAATAGCTCAGATAGGAGGGAGGGAGGGAGGAGAATAGCTCATATAGGAGGGAGGGAGGGTGGAGAATAGCTCAGATAGGAGGGAGGGAGGGAGGAGAGTAGCTCAGATAGGAGGGAGGGAGGGAGGAGAATAGCTCAGATAGGAGGGAGGGAGGGAGGAGAATAGCTCAGATAGGAGGGAGGGAGGGAGGAGAATAGCTCAGATAGGAGGGAGGGTGGAGAATAGCTCAGATAGGAGGGAGGGTGGAGAATAGCTCAGATAGGAGGGAGGGAGGAGAATAGCTCAGATAGGAGGGAGGGAGGGAGGAGAATAGCTCAGATAGGAGGGAGGGTGGAGAATAGCTCAGATAGGAGGGAGGGAGGAGAATAGCTCAGATAGGAGGGAGGGAGGGAGGAGAATAGCTCAGATAGGAGGGAGGGAGGGTGGAGAATAGCTCAGATAGGAGGGAGGGAGGGTGGAGAATAGCTCAGATAGGAGGGAGGGAGGGTGGAGAATAGCTCAGATAGGAGGGAGGGAGGGAGGAGAATAGCTCAGATAGGAGGGAGGGAGGGAGGGTGGAGAATAGCTCAGATAGGAGGGAGGGAGGGAGGAGAATAGCTCAGATAGGAGGGAGGGAGGGTGGAGAATAGCTCAGATAGGAGGGAGGGAGGGAGGGAGGGTGGAGAATAGCTCAGATAGGAGGGAGGGAGGGAGGGAGGGAGGGTGGGTGGAGAATAGCTCAGATAGGAGGGAGGGAAGAGAATAGCTCAGATAGGAGGGAGGGAGGGTGGAGAATAGCTCAGATAGGAGGGAGGGAGGGAGGGAGGGTGGAGATTAGCTCAGATAGGAGGGAGGGAGGGAGGGAGGGAGGGAGGGTGGGTGGAGAATAGCTCAGATAGGAGGGAGGGAGGGTGGAGAATAGCTCAGATAGGAGGGAGGGAGGGTGGAGAATAGCTCAGATAGGAGGGAGGGAAGAGAATAGCTCAGATAGGAGGGAGGGAGGGTGGAGAATAGCTCAGATAGGAGGGAGGGAGGGAGGGAGGGTGGAGAATAGCTCAGATAGGAGGGAGGGAGGGTGGAGAATAGCTCAGATAGGAGGGAGGGAGGGTGGAGAATAGCTCAGATAGGAGGGAGGGAGGGGAATAGCTCAGATAGGAGGGAGGGAGGGAGGGTGGAGAATAGCTCAGATAGGAGGGAGGGAGGGAGGGTGGAGAATAGCTCAGATAGGAGGGAGGGAGGGTGGAGAATAGCTCAGATAGGAGGGAGGGAGGGTGGAGAATAGCTCAGATAGGAGGGAGGGAGGAGAATAGCTCAGATAGGAGGGAGGGAGGGTGGAGAATAGCTCAGATAGGAGGGAGGGAGGGAGGGTGGAGAATAGCTCAGATAGGAGGGAGGGAGGAGAATAGCTCAGATAGGAGGGAGGGAGGGTGGAGAATAGCTCAGATAGGAGGGAGGGAGGGAGGAGAATAGCTCAGATAGGAGGGAGGGAGGGAGGGTGGAGAATAGCTCAGATAGGAGGGAGGGAGGGAGGAGAATAGCTCAGATAGGAGGGAGGGAGGGTGGAGAATAGCTCAGATAGGAGGGAGGGAGGGTGGAGAATAGCTCAGATAGGAGGGAGGGTGGAGAATAGCTCAGATAGGAGGGAGGGAGGGTGGAGAATAGCTCAGATAGGAGGGAGGGAGGGAGGAGAATAGCTCAGATAGGAGGGAGGGAGGAGAATAGCTCAGATAGGAGGGAGGGAGGAGAATAGCTCAGATAGGAGGGAGGGAGGGAGGAGAATAGCTCAGATAGGAGGGAGGGAGGAGAATAGCTCAGATAGGAGGGAGGGAGGGAGGAGAATAGCTCAGATAGGAGGGAGGGAGGGTGGAGAATAGCTCAGATAGGAGGGAGGGAGGGAGGGTGGAGAATAGCTCAGATAGGAGGGAGGGAGGAGAATAGCTCAGATAGGAGGGAGGGAGGAGAATAGCTCAGATAGGAGGGAGGGAGGGAGGAGAATAGCTCAGATAGGAGGGAGGGAGGGAGGAGAATAGCTCAGATAGGAGGGAGGGAGGAGAATAGCTCAGATAGGAGGGAGGGAGGAGAATAGCTCAGATAGGAGGGAGGGAGGAGAATAGCTCAGATAGGAGGGAGGAGGGAGAATAGCTCAGATAGGAGGGAGGGAGGGTGGAGAATAGCTCAGATAGGAGGGAGGGAGGAGAATAGCTCAGATAGGAGGGAGGGAGGGAGGAGAATAGCTCAGATAGGAGGGAGGGAGGAGAATAGCTCAGATAGGAGGGAGGGAGGGAGGGAGGAGAATAGCTCAGATAGGAGGGAGGGAGGAGAATAGCTCAGATAGGGGGGAGGGAGGGTGGAGAATAGCTCAGATAGGAGGGAGGGGAATAGCTCAGATAGGAGGGAGGGAGGGAAGAGAATAGCTCAGATAGGAGGGAGGGAGGAGAATAGCTCAGATAGGAGGGAGGGAGGAGAATAGCTCAGATAGGAGGGAGGGAGGAGAATAGCTCAGATAGGAGGGAGGGAGGGTGGAGAATAGCTCAGATAGGAGGGAGGGAGGAGAATAGCTCAGATAGGAGGGAGGGAGGGAGGAGAATAGCTCAGATAGGAGGGAGGGAGGGAGGGAGGAGAATAGCTCAGATAGGAGGGAGGGAGGAGAATAGCTCAGATAGGAGGGAGGGAGGGAGGAGAATAGCTCAGATAGGAGGGAGGGTGGAGAATAGCTCAGATAGGAGGGAGGGAGGGAGGAGAATAGCTCAGATAGGAGGGAGGGAGGGTGGAGAATAGCTCAGATAGGAGGGAGGGTGGAGAGTAGCTCAGATAGGAGGGAGGGAGGAGAATAGCTCAGATAGGAGGGAGGGTGGAGAATAGCTCAGATAGGAGGGAGGGAGGGAGGGTGGAGAATAGCTCAGATAGGAGGGAGGGAGGGAGGGTGGAGAATAGCTCAGATGGGAGGGTGGAGAATAGCTCAGATAGGAGGGAGGGAGGGAGGGAGGAGAATAGCTCAGATGGGAGGGAGGGAGGGAGGGTGGAGAATAGCTCAGATATGAGGGAGGGAGGAGAATAGCTCAGATAGGAGGGAGGGAGGGTGGAGAATAGCTCAGATAGGAGGGAGGGAGGGAGGAGAATAGCTCAGATAGGAGGGAGGGAGGGTGGAGAATAGCTCAGATAGGAGGGAGGGAGGAGAATAGCTCAGATAGGAGGGAGGGAGGGTGGAGAGTAGCTCAGATAGGAGGGAGGGTGGAGAATAGCTCAGATAGGAGGGAGGGAGGAGAATAGCTCAGATAGGAGGGAGGGAGGGTGGAGAATAGCTCAGATAGGAGGGAGGGAGGGAGGGAGGGTGGAGAATAGCTCAGATAGGAGGGAGGGAGGGTGGAGAATAGCTCAGATAGGAGGGAGGGAGGGTGGAGAATAGCTCAGATAGGAGGGAGGGAGGGTGGAGAATAGCTCAGATAGGAGGGAGGGAGGGGAATAGCTCAGATAGGAGGGAGGGAGGGAGGGTGGAGAATAGCTCAGATAGGAGGGAGGGAGGGAGGGTGGAGAATAGCTCAGATAGGAGGGAGGGAGGAGAATAGCTCAGATAGGAGGGAGGGAGGGAGGGAGGAGAATAGCTCAGATAGGAGGGAGGGAGGGAGGAGAATAGCTCAGATAGGAGGGAGGGAGGGAGGAGAATAGCTCAGATAGGAGGGAGGGAGGGAGGAGAATAGCTCAGATAGGAGGGAGGGAGGAGAATAGCTCAGATAGGAGGGAGGGAGGGAGGGTGGAGAATAGCTCAGATAGGAGGGAGGGAGGGTGGAGAATAGCTCAGATAGGAGGGAGGGAGGGAGGAGAATAGCTCAGATAGGAGGGAGGGAGGAGAATAGCTCAGATAGGAGGGAGGGAGGAGAATAGCTCAGATAGGAGGGAGGGAGGGAGGAGAATAGCTCAGATAGGAGGGAGGGAGGAGAATAGCTCAGATAGGAGGGAGGGAGGGAGGGAGGAGAATAGCTCAGATAGGAGGGAGGGAGGAGAATAGCTCAGATAGGGGGGAGGGAGGGTGGAGAATAGCTCAGATAGGAGGGAGGGGAATAGCTCAGATAGGAGGGAGGGAGGGAAGAGAATAGCTCAGATAGGAGGGAGGGAGGAGAATAGCTCAGATAGGAGGGAGGGAGGAGAATAGCTCAGATAGGAGGGAGGGATGAGAATAGCTCAGATAGGAGGGAGGGAGGGTGGAGAATAGCTCAGATAGGAGGGAGGGAGGAGAATAGCTCAGATAGGAGGGAGGGAGGGAGGAGAATAGCTCAGATAGGAGGGAGGGAGGGAGGGAGGAGAATAGCTCAGATAGGAGGGAGGGAGGAGAATAGCTCAGATAGGAGGGAGGGAGGGAGGAGAATAGCTCAGATAGGAGGGAGGGTGGAGAATAGCTCAGATAGGAGGGAGGGAGGGAGGAGAATAGCTCAGATAGGAGGGAGGGAGGGTGGAGAATAGCTCAGATAGGAGGGAGGGTGGAGAGTAGCTCAGATAGGAGGGAGGGAGGAGAATAGCTCAGATAGGAGGGAGGGTGGAGAATAGCTCAGATAGGAGGGAGGGAGGGAGGGTGGAGAATAGCTCAGATAGGAGGGAGGGAGGGAGGGTGGAGAATAGCTCAGATGGGAGGGTGGAGAATAGCTCAGATAGGAGGGAGGGAGGGAGGGAGGAGAATAGCTCAGATGGGAGGGAGGGAGGGAGGGTGGAGAATAGCTCAGATATGAGGGAGGGAGGAGAATAGCTCAGATAGGAGGGAGGGAGGGAGGAGAATAGCTCAGATAGGAGGGAGGGAGGGTGGAGAATAGCTCAGATAGGAGGGAGGGAGGGAGGGTGGAGAATAGCTCAGATAGGAGGGAGGGAGGGTGGAGAATAGCTCAGATAGGAGGGAGGGAGGAGAATAGCTCAGATAGGAGGGAGGGAGGGTGGAGAATAGCTCAGATAGGAGGGAGGGAGGGAGGGAGGGTGGAGAATAGCTCAGATAGGAGGGAGGGAGGGTGGAGAATAGCTCAGATAGGAGGGAGGGAGGGTGGAGAATAGCTCAGATAGGAGGGAGGGAGGGTGGAGAATAGCTCAGATAGGAGGGAGGGAGGGGAATAGCTCAGATAGGAGGGAGGGAGGGAGGGTGGAGAATAGCTCAGATAGGAGGGAGGGAGGGAGGGTGGAGAATAGCTCAGATAGGAGGGAGGGAGGAGAATAGCTCAGATAGGAGGGAGGGAGGGAGGAGAATAGCTCAGATAGGAGGGAGGGAGGAGAATAGCTCAGATAGGAGGGAGGGAGGGAGGAGAATAGCTCAGATAGGAGGGAGGGAGGGAGGAGAATAGCTCAGATAGGAGGGAGGGAGGAGAATAGCTCAGATAGGAGGGAGGGAGGGAGGGTGGAGAATAGCTCAGATAGGAGGGAGGGAGGGTGGAGAATAGCTCAGATAGGAGGGAGGGAGGGAGGAGAATAGCTCAGATAGGAGGGAGGGAGGAGAATAGCTCAGATAGGAGGGAGGGAGGAGAATAGCTCAGATAGGAGGGAGGGAGGGAGGGAGGAGAATAGCTCAGATAGGAGGGAGGGAGGAGAATAGCTCAGACAGGAGGGCGGGAGGGAGGAGAATAGCTCAGATAGGAGGGAGGGAGGGAGGAGAATAGCTCAGATAGGAGGGAGGGAGGGAGGAGAATAGCTCAGATAGGAGGGAGGGAGGGAGGAGAATAGCTCAGATAGGAGGGAGGGAGGAGAATAGCTCAGATAGGAGGGAGGGAGGAGAATAGCTCAGATAGGAGGGAGGGAGGAGAATAGCTCAGATAGGAGGGAGGGAGGGTGGAGAATAGCTCAGATAGGAGGGAGGGTGGAGAATAGCTCAGATAGGAGGGAGGGAGGAGAATAGCTCAGATAGGAGGGAGGGAGGGAGGAGAATAGCTCAGATAGGAGGGAGGGAGGGAGGAGAATAGCTCAGATAGGAGGGAGGGAGGAGAATAGCTCAGATAGGAGGGAGGGAGGGAGGAGAATAGCTCAGATAGGAGGGAGGGTGGAGAATAGCTCAGATAGGAGGGAGGGAGGGAGGAGAATAGCTCAGATAGGAGGGAGGGAGGGTGGAGAATAGCTCAGATAGGAGGGAGGGTGGAGAGTAGCTCAGATAGGAGGGAGGGAGGAGAATAGCTCAGATAGGAGGGAGGGAGGAGAATAGCTCAGATAGGAGGAAGGGAGGGAGGAGAATAGCTCAGATAGGAGGGAGGGAGGGAGGAGAATAGCTCAGATAGGAGGGAGGGTGGAGAATAGCTCAGATAGGAGGGAGGGAGGGAGGGTGGAGAATAGCTCAGATAGGAGGGAGGGTGGAGAATAGCTCTGATAGGAGGGAGGGAGGGTGGAGAATAGCTCAGATAGGAGGGAGGGAGGGAGGGAGGAGAATAGCTCAGATAGGAGGGAGGGAGGGAGGGTGGAGAATAGCTCAGATATGAGGGAGGGAGGAGAATAGCTCAGATAGGAGGGAGGGAGGGAGGGTGGAGAATAGCTCAGATAGGAGGGAGGGAGGGAGGGAGGGAGGGAGGGTGGAGAATAGCTCAGATGGGAGGGAGGGAGGGAGGGAGGGTGGAAAATAGCTCAGATAGGAGGGAGGGAGGGTGG
Organism: Coregonus lavaretus; assembly: GCF_964263955.1. Taxonomy (NCBI): domain Eukaryota; kingdom Metazoa; phylum Chordata; class Actinopteri; order Salmoniformes; family Salmonidae; genus Coregonus; species Coregonus lavaretus. The sequence continues at coordinate 16,346 of NW_028157208.1, read as the reverse complement.
AGAATAGCTCAGATAGGAGGGAGGGAGGGTGGAGAGTAGCTCAGATAGGAGGGAGGGTGGAGAATAGCTCAGATAGGAGGGAGGGAGGGAGGAGAATAGCTCAGATAGGAGGGAGGGAGGAGAATAGCTCAGATAGGAGGGAGGGTGGAGAATAGCTCAGATAGGAGGGAGGGAGGGTGGAGAATAGCTCAGATAGGAGTGAGGGAGGGAGGAGAATAGCTCAGATAGGAGGGAGGGAGGAGAATAGCTCAGATAGGAGGGAGGGAGGGAGGGTGGAGAATAGCTCGGATAGGAGGGAGGGAGGGTGGAGAATAGCTCAGATAGGAGGGAGGGAGGGTGGAGAATAGCTCAGATAGGAGGGAGGGAGGGGGGAGAATAGCTCAGATAGGAGGGAGGGTGGAGAATAGCTCAGATAGGAGGGAGGGAGGAGAATAGCTCAGATAGGAGGGAGGGAGGAGAATAGCTCAGATAGGAGGGAGGGAGGGTGGAGAATAGCTCAGATAGGAGGGAGGGAGGGAGGAGAATAGCTCAGATAGGAGGGAGGGAGGGAGGAGAATAGCTCAGATAGGAGGGAGGGAGGGTGGAGAATAGCTCAGATAGGAGGGAGGGTGGAGAATAGCTCAGATAGGAGGGAGGGAGGGGGGAGAATAGCTCAGATAGGAGGGAGGGTGGGAGGAGAATAGCTCAGATAGGAGGGAGGGAGGGAGGAGAATAGCTCAGATAGGAGGGAGGGTGGGAGGAGAATAGCTCAGATAGGAGGGAGGGAGGAGAATAGCTCAGATAGGAGGGAGGGAGGGAGGAGAATAGCTCAGATAGGAGGGAGGGAGGGTGGAGAATAGCTCAGATAGGAGGGAGGGAGGGAGGGTGGAGAATAGCTCAGATAGGAGGGAGGGTGGAGAGTAGCTCAGATAGGAGGGAGGGAGGAGAATAGCTCAGATAGGAGGGAGGGAGGAGAATAGCTCAGATAGGAGGGAGGGAGGGAGGAGAATAGCTCAGATAGGAGGGAGGGAGGGTGGAGAATAGCTCAGATAGGAGGGAGGGAGGGAGGAGAATAGCTCAGATAGGAGGGAGGGAGGGTGGAGAATAGCTCAGATAGGAGGGAGGGAGGGAGAAGAATAGCTCAGATAGGAGGGAGGGTGGAGAATAGCTCAGATAGGAGGGAGGGAGGGAGGGAGGGAGGGTGGAGAATAGCTCAGATAGGAGGGAGGGTGGAGAATAGCTCAGATAGGAGGGAGGGTGGAGAATAGCTCAGATAGGAGGGAGGGAGGAGAATAGCTCAGATAGGAGGGAGGGAGGGTGGAGAATAGCTCAGATAGGAGGGAGGGAGGGAGGGTGGAGAATAGCTCAGATAGGAGGGAGGGTGGAGAATAGCTCAGATAGGAGGGAGGGTGGAGAATAGCTCAGATAGGAGGGAGGGAGGGTGGAGAATAGCTCAGATAGGAGGGAGGGTGGAGAATAGCTCAGATAGGAGGGAGGGAGGAGAATAGCTCAGATAGGAGGGAGGGAGGGTGGAGAATAGCTCAGATAGGAGGGAGGGTGGAGAATAGCTCAGATAGGAGGGAGGGAGGAGAATAGCTCAGATAGGAGGGAGGGAGGGTGGAGAATAGCTCAGATAGGAGGGAGGGAGGGAGGGTGGAGAATAGCTCAGATAGGAGGGAGGGTGGAGAATAGCTCAGATAGGAGGGAGGGTGGAGAATAGCTCAGATCGGAGGGAGGGAGGAGAATAGCTCAGATAGGAGGGAGGGAGGAGAATAGCTCAGATAGGAGGGAGGGAGGAGAATAGCTCAGATAGGAGGGAGGCAGGGAGGAGAATAGCTCAGATAGGAGGGAGGGAGGGAGGAGAATAGCTCAGATAGGAGGGAGGGTGGAGAATAGCTCAGATAGGAGGGAGGGAGGAGAATAGCTCAGATAGGAGGGAGGGAGGAGAATAGCTCAGATAGGAAGGAGGGAGGAGAATAGCTCAGATAGGAGGGAGGGAGGAGAATAGCTCAGATAGGAGGGAGGGAGGAGAATAGCTCAGATAGGAAGGAGGGAGGAGAATAGCTCAGATAGGAGGGAGGGAGGGTGGAGAATAGCTCAGATAGGAGGGAGGGAGGAGAATAGCTCAGATAGGAGGGAGGGAGGAGAATAGCTCAGATAGGAGGGAGGGAGGGAGGAGAATAGCTCAGATAGGAGGGAGGGTGGAGAATAGCTCAGATAGGAGGGAGGGAGGAGAATAGCTCAGATAGGAGGGAGGCAGGGAGGAGAATAGCTCAGATAGGAGGGAGGGAGGGAGGAGAATAGCTCAGATAGGAGGGAGGGTGGAGAATAGCTCAGATAGGAGGGAGGGAGGAGAATAGCTCAGATAGGAGGGAGGGAGGAGAATAGCTCAGATAGGAAGGAGGGAGGAGAATAGCTCAGATAGGAGGGAGGGTGGAGAATAGCTCAGATAGGAGGGAGGGAGGAGAATAGCTCAGATAGGAGGGAGGCAGGGAGGAGAATAGCTCAGATAGGAGGGAGGGAGGGAGGAGAATAGCTCAGATAGGAGGGAGGGTGGAGAATAGCTCAGATAGGAGGGAGGGAGGAGAATAGCTCAGATAGGAGGGAGGCAGGGAGGAGAATAGCTCAGATAGGAGGGAGGGAGGGAGGAGAATAGCTCAGATAGGAGGGAGGGAGGGAGGAGAATAGCTCAGATAGGAGGGAGGGTGGAGAATAGCTCAGATAGGAGGGAGGGAGGAGAATAGCTCAGATAGGAGGGAGGGAGGGAGGAGAATAGCTCAGATAGGAGGAAGGGAGGGAGGAGAATAGCTCAGATAGGAGGGAGGGAGGGAGGGAGGAGAATAGCTCAGATAGGAGGGAGGGAGGGAGGAGAATAGCTCAGATAGGAGGGAGGGAGGGTGGAGAATAGCTCAGATAGGAGGGAGGGAGGAGAATAGCTCAGATAGGAGGGAGGGAGGAGAATAGCTCAGATAGGAGGGAAGGAGGGAGGAGAATAGCTCAGATAGGAGGGAAGGAGGGAGGGTGGAGAATAGCTCAGATAGGAGGGAGGGAGGGTGGAGAATAGCTCAGATAGGAGGGAGGGAGGGAGGGTGGAGAATAACTCAGATAGGAGGGAGGGAGGGTGGAGAATAGCTCAGATAGGAGGGAGGGTGGAGAATAGCTCAGATAGGAGGGAGGGAGGAGAATAGCTCAGATAGGAGGGAGGGAGGGAGGGTGGAGAATAGCTCAGATAGGAGGGAGGGAGGGAGGGTGGAGAATAGCTCAGATAGGAGGGAGGGAGGGAGGAGAATAGCTCAGATAGGAGGGAGGGAGGGAGGAGAATAGCTCAGATAGGAGGGAGTGAGGGAGGGTGGAGAATAGCTCAGATAGGAGGGAGGGTGGAGAATAGCTCAGATAGGAGGGAGGGAGGGAGGAGAATAGCTCAGATAGGAGGGAGGGAGGGAGGGAGGAGAATAGCTCAGATAGGAGGGAGGGAGGGAGGAGAATAGCTCAGATAGGAGGGAGGGAGGAGAATAGCTCAGATAGGAGGGAGGGAGGAGAATAGCTCAGATAGGAGGGAGGGAGGGTGGAGAATAGCTCAGATAGGAGGGAGGGAGGGAGGAGAATAGCTCAGATAGGAGGGAGGGAGGGTGGAGAATAGCTCAGATAGGAGGGAGGGAGGAGAATAGCTCAGATAGGAGGGAGGGAGGGAGGAGAATAGCTCAGATAGGAGGGAGGGTGGAGAATAGCTCAGATAGGAGGGAGGGAGGGTGGAGAATAGCTCAGATAGGAGGGAGGGAGGGAGGAGAATAGCTCAGATAGGAGGGAGGGAGGGTGGAGAATAGCTCAGATAGGAGGGAGGGAGGGAGGAGAATAGCTCAGATAGGAGGGAGGGAGGGTGGAGAATAGCTCAGATAGGAGGGAGGGAGGGAGGAGAATAGCTCAGATAGGAGGGAGGGAGGGTGGAGAATAGCTCAGATAGGAGGGAGGGAGGGAGGAGAATAGCTCAGATAGGAGGGAGGGAGGGAGGAGAATAGCTCAGATAGGAGGGAGGGAGGGTGGAGAATAGCTCAGATAGGAGGGAGGGAGGAGAATAGCTCAAATAGGAGGGAGGGAGGGTGGAGAATAGCTCAGATAGGAGGGAGGGAGGGAGGAGAATAGCTCAGATAGGAGGGAGGGAGGGTGGAGAATAGCTCAGATAGGAGGGAGGGAGGAGAATAGCTCAGATAGGAGGGAGGGAGGAGAATAGCTCAGATAGGAGGGAGGGAGGGAGGAGAATAGCTCAGATAGGAGGGAGGGAGGAGAATAGCTCAGATAGGAGGGAGGGAGGAGAATAGCTCAGATAGGAGGGAAGGAGGAGAATAGCTCAGATAGGAGGGAGGGAGGGAGGAGAATAGCTCAGATAGGAGGGAGGGAGGAGAATAGCTCAGATAGGAGGGAGGGAGGGAGGAGAATAGCTCAGATAGGAGGGAGGGAGGGAGGAGAATAGCTCAGATAGGAGGGAGGGAGGGAGGAGAATAGCTCAGATAGGAGGGAGGGTGGAGAATAGCTCAGATAGGAGGGAGGGTGGAGAATAGCTCAGATAGGAGGGAGGGAGGAGAATAGCTCAGATAGGAGGGAGGGAGGGAGGAGAATAGCTCAGATAGGAGGGAGGGAGGGAGGAGAATAGCTCAGATAGGAGGGAGGGAGGAGAATAGCTCAGATAGGAGGGAGGGTGGAGAATAGCTCAGATAGGAGGGAGGGAGGGAGGAGAATAGCTCATATAGGAGGGAGGGAGGGTGGAGAATAGCTCAGATAGGAGGGAGGGAGGGAGGAGAATAGCTCAGATAGGAGGGAGGGAGGGAGGAGAATAGCTCAGATAGGAGGGAGTGAGGGAGGGTGGAGAATAGCTCAGATAGGAGGGAGGGTGGAGAATAGCTCAGATAGGAGGGAGGGAGGGAGGGAGGAGAATAGCTCAGATAGGAGGGAGGGAGGGAGGAGAATAGCTCAGATAGGAGGGAGGGAGGAGAATAGCTCAGATAGGAGGGAGGGAGGAGAATAGCTCAGATAGGAGGGAGGGAGGGAGGGAGGGAGGGAGGAGAATAGCTCAGATAGGAGGGAGGGAGGAGAATAGCTCAGATAGGAGGGAGGGAGGGAGGAGAATAGCTCAGATAGGAGGGAGGGAGGGAGGAGAATAGCTCAGATAGGAGGGAGGGAGGGAGGAGAATAGCTCAGATAGGAGGGAGGGAGGGAGGAGAATAGCTCAGATAGGAGGGAGGGAGGGAGGAGAATAGCTCAGATAGGAGGGAGGGAGGAGAATAGCTCATATAGGAGGGAGGGAGGGTGGAGAATAGCTCAGATAGGAGGGAGGGAGGGAGGAGAATAGCTCAGATAGGAGGGAGGGAGGGAGGAGAATAGCTCAGATAGGAGGGAGGGAGGGAGGAGAATAGCTCAGATAGGAGGGAGGGAGGGAGGGTGGAGAATAGCTCAGATAGGAGGGAGGGAGGAGAATAGCTCAGATAGGAGGGAGGGAGGGAGGGAGGGAGGGAGGGTGGAGAATAGCTCAGATAGGAGGGAGGGAGGAGAATAGCTCAGATAGGAGGGAGGGAGGAGAATAGCTCAGATAGGAGGGAGGGAGGGAGGAGAATAGCTCAGATAGGAGGGAGGGAGGGAGGAGAATAGCTCAGATAGGAGGGAGGGTGGAGAATAGCTCAGATAGGAGGGAGGGAGGAGAATAGCTCAGATAGGAGGGAGGGAGGGTGGAGAATAGCTCAGATAGGAGGGAGGAAGGGTGGAGAATAGCTCAGATAGGAGGGAGGGAGGGAGGGAGGAGAATAGCTCAGATAGGAGGGAGGGAGGGAGGAGAATAGCTCAGATAGGAGGGAGGGAGGGTGGAGAATAGCTCAGATAGGAGGGAGGGTGGAGAATAGCTCAGATAGGAGGGAGGGAGGGAGGGAGGGAGGGAGGGAGGGAGGGAGGGTGGAGAATAGCTCAGATAGGAGGGAGGGAGGGAGGAGAATAGCTCAGATAGGAGGGAGGGAGGGTGGAGAATAGCTCAGATAGGAGGGAGGGAGGGAGGGAGGGAGGAGAATAGCTCAGATAGGAGGGAGGGAGGGAGGAGAATAGCTCAGATAGGAGGGAGGGAGGGAGGGTGGAGAATAGCTCAGATAGGAGGGAGGGAGGGTGGAGAATAGCTCAGATAGGAGGGAGGGAGGGGAATAGCTCAGATAGGAGGGAGGGAGGGAGGGAGGAGAATAGCTCAGATAGGAGGGAGGGAGGAGAATAGCTCAGATAGGAGGGAGGGAGGGAGGGAGGGAGGGTGGAGAATAGCTCAGATAGGAGGGAGGGAGGGAGGAGAATAGCTCAGATAGGAGGGAGGGAGGGTGGAGAATAGCTCAGATAGGAGGGAGGGAGGGAGGAGAATAGCTCAGATAGGAGGGAGGGAGGGAGGAGAATAGCTCAGATAGGAGGGAGGGAGGGAGGGTGGAGAATAGCTCAGATAGGAGGGAGGGAGGGAGGAGAATAGCTCAGATAGGAGGGAGGGTGGAGAATAGCTCAGATAGGAGGGAGGGAGGGTGGAGAATAGCTCAGATAGGAGGGAGGGAGGGTGGAGAATAGCTCAGATAGGAGGGAGGGAGGGAGGAGAATAGCTCAGATAGGAGGGAGGGAGGGAGGGTGGAGAATAGCTCAGATAGGAGGGAGGGAGGGAGGAGAATAGCTCAGATAGGAGGGAGGGAGGGAGGAGAATAGCTCAGATAGGAGGGAGGGAGGGAGGGAGGGTGGAGAATAGCTCAGATAGGAGGGAGGGAGGAGAATAGCTCAGATAGGAGGGAGGGAGGGAGGGAGGGAGGGAGGGTGGAGAATAGCTCAGATAGGAGGGAGGGAGGAGAATAGCTCAGATAGGAGGGAGGGAGGGAGGAGAATAGCTCAGATAGGAGGGAGGGAGGGAGGGAGGGAGGGAGGGTGGAGAATAGCTCAGATAGGAGGGAGGGAGGAGAATAGCTCAGATAGGAGGGAGGGAGGGAGGAGAATAGCTCAGATAGGAGGGAGGGAGGGAGGAGAATAGCTCAGATAGGAGGGAGGGAGGGAGGAGAATAGCTCAGATAGGAGGGAGGGAGGGTGGAGAATAGCTCAGATAGGAGGGAGGGAGGGAGGGTGGAGATGGGGGAGGCCAGTTCACAGGAGAAAGAGAGCTCTCTGCTCTCTGCAGACACATGACATAGTGGAAAAAAAGAGCATATGCTAACTTTTCAGAGACCTTTCAAAATGTTATATGACCTCTGGCGTACATTATTAAAGGGGCAGTACAGTGAAATATATAATTCCACACTATAAGGTTGTGATATGGTGCTGAAAAGAAGTGCTGCAGCTGGCCCAGAACAGAGGAGCACGTCTTGCCCTTCAATGTACACAGAGGACTAATGTAAACAGTATGCATGTCAGTCTCTCCTGGCTCAAAGTAGAGGAGAGATTGACTGCATCAGTTCTTGTTTTTGTGAAAAATATGAATGTGTTAAATTCCAAATTCTGTATAATCAACTTACATATAGCTCTGACAGACATACTTGGACCAGGGGACTCTTCAGTCTCCAAATTCAGAACGAATTCAAGGCAACACACAGTATTATTATGATCACATGGAACTCCCTTCCATCTCAAACAGCAAAATGAGCTTTAAAAACTAATAAAACACCACCTCACAACACAACGCCTCTCCCCTATCTGACATAAATAACTTGTATATGTACTGATGATTGACTCCCGAGTGGCGCAGTGGTCAAAGGCAATGCATCGCAGTGCTAGCTGTGCCACTAGAGATCCTGGTTCGAGTCCAGGCTCTGTCGTAGCTGGCCGCGACCGGGAGACCCATGGGCGGCGCACAATTGGTCCAGGGTAGGGGATGGTATGGCCGGCAGGGATGTGGGTTCGTTTCCCACGGGGGGCCAGTATGAAAAAATTTAATAAATAAAAATACATGTATGCATGCACTAACTGTAAGTCGCTCTGGATAAGAACGTCTGCTAAATGACTAAAATGTAACTGATAGATGCTACTGAATGGAAATGGAATATATGAATGTATTTGGATGTAGGAGTAATGGGTCTCTGTTTCTCTCAGTGTTGTATCAGTAGAACCTTTATGGTTCTAGTGTTCTTATTTTATATGTGTGTAGTTCTGTCCTGGAGCTGTAATTGTCTGTTGATGTTCTGCATTATGTCATGTTTTATGTTTTGTGTGAAACATAAAGAATGATAGAGAAAGCATCCCTATATAGTTTATATAGTTCCTATTATGGCTTCTATGAGCGCACGGGCAGCACCATTGAGGCAATCTCCATTTTGAAGTAGTCCATTTTATTCTACACGATTGGCTGATCCCTCCCGATGACCCGGTTGGACATGACTCCAACAGGGTCCCCAGGAGGGATCAGCCAATGAAGGTGGAAGTCCCACCCAGTTGACTACATTGAAATGGTGGAAGCCCTTAACGCCGCTGCCCATGGTAATGCTGCCTTTCAGCCACTAGAGGCCTCTATCGTTCTCTACGTGTGGACTTCAGGAAGAGTCGCTGCTGCTTCTCTTCAATGCATAAAATACTAAATGACTGATTGTGAACACATCACTAATTAGTGGCATTGTTTTACTGATATAAATAGATCTAGAGTTTTGATGTTGTCACACTGAGCTTTCTCTATGGTCTGTTATCATGGTCATCTCCATGGTCTGTTCTGATGGTCATCTCCATGGTCTGTTCTGATAGTCATCACCATGGTCTGTTCTGATGGTCATCACCATGGTCTGTTCTGATGGTCATCTCCATGGTCTGTTCTGATGGTCATCTCCATGGTCTGTTCTCATGGGGAGATGACCTGTGATAGGAGGAGAGGAGAGAGGAGCAGGCTCTATCTGTCATTATAGATGTGGATTATATTGTAAATTGGTTTATTAGAAGAGATATTCTCAATATCAGAATGAACAGGAGATTAGAACACATGGAGCATCACCATGGCATCAGACCCAAATGGACCCACTGGGTTCTGGTTAAAAGTAGCGCACTATTAAGGGAGTTCAGTGGAGGCTGCTGAGGGGAGGATGGCTCATAATAATGGCTGGAACGGCGCAGATGGAACGGCATGAAACACCTGGAAACCCCTCCATCCATTACCACGTGCTCGTCCTCCCCAATTAAGGCGCCACTCCCCTCCTGTGAGGGGAATAGGGTGTCATTTTGGACATAATATTTACGTACACAGTATTGATTTATTGACTAGTCCGTTTCTCACATGTTATTAACATCAACATCATTCTACAGGAGAGATTAGTCATCTGATTCTGTTGAATGCATCGTGAAAATCCGTTTAGTTGGGTGTTGATGAGTTGAGAAAAATAATCCAGTCCCCATGACTAGTACATTTGGTAAGACTGGAACTACAGTGCCTCAGAAAGTATTCACAACCCTTGAGTTTTTCCACATTTCGTGTGTGTTACAGCCTGAATTTAAAATGGATTAAATTGAGATTGTTTGTCACTGCCGTATATGTTTCTCAACGTAGTACCATACTTGTCGTGAGTTGGAAATAATTGAACCACATTTTTTAAAATGTTGTTTTTAACTTGATGCCGGACAAAAACTAGATCTGTGAGTCTATGTGGAGCAACACGTGCTTCCTCTATACCTCTATAGGATCGGACCATACATCAGACAAACCTCCTGTTCCCTTTAATCGCGTAAGGGTATCATATCGAACTTTAATTCCTCAAAGTATTTTGGCAGAGGAGGTATGGGAGTACATACCTTTTTACTACCTTGTAATGAGCTTTTAAGAGATCTCTGCAAATCAATGGTGATCTCCTCTTCTAGTTTGTCATAGTTCTTTCTACAAACTTGTGAAAATGTGGTGGGTATGCATATGCCCAATTAAAATAAAGTCTGTCAGCAGGCAGAGTCAGCAGTTTAGCAGGGCTATTTAGGGCACCAGAATAGATTTTTCCCAGATTATTTTATATCCAGCAAATGAACCGAAAATAGTAAATCATTTCAGAATCTGTGGAAGTGAAATGAAGATGTCTGAGAAATACAATAAAGTGTCATCGTATCTTTAATGTTGATTAGTGAAATAAGTTGGTCCAATCTGATCGTTTGAGCAAGGGACTCCAAAGACAGGGAATAAACGTTGGCGATAACGGACATCCTTGTTCTGAGGAACAATGGAAACAGAGAGGCTTGGACAGAATATTTCCCGTCTGCACAACTGCTTGGGGAGATAAATCCTTTACCAAAACCAAAGGACTCCTAAACAAACCACAGAGAGTTCCATTCCAGCCTATCAAACCTTTTGCTCCACCCAGTTGACTACATTAAAATGCCTGCCCATACCATAACCCCACCACCACCATGGGGAAGTCTGTTCACAACGTTGACATCAGAAAACCGCTCAACCACATGACACCTGGGTTGGCGTGGTTACACGTGGTCTGTGGTTGGCGTGGTTACACGTGGTCTGGGTTGGCGTGGTTACACGTGGTCTGTGGTTGTGAGGCCGGTTGCACGTACTGCCAAATTCTCTAAAACGACGTTGGAGGCGGACTATGGTAGAGAAATGAAATTTAAATTCTCTGGCAACAGCTCTGGTGGACATTCCTGCAGTCAGCATGCCAACTGCATGCTCCCTCAAAACTTGAGACATCTTGTCATTAGATTGTGTGACGAAACTGTACATTTTAGGAGAAATGCTCACTAAGAGGGATGTAAACAAATTTGTGCACAAAATTTGAGAGAAATAATATTTTTATGTGTATGGAAAATTTCTGGGATCTTTTATTCATATATAGCTCATGAAACATGGGAACAACACTTTACATGTTGCATATACAGTGGGGGAAAAAAAGTATTTAGTCAGCCACCAATTGTGCAAGTTCTCCCACTTAAAAAGATGAGAGAGGCCTGTAATTTTCATCATAGGTACACGTCAACTATGACAGACAAAATGAGAAAAAAAATCCAGAAAATCACATTGTAGGATTTTTAATGAATATATTTGCAAATTATGGTGGAAAATAAGTATTTGGTCAATAACAAAAGTTTCTCAATACTTTGTTATATACCCTTTGTTGGCAATGACACAGGTCAAACGTTTTCTGTAAGTCTTCACAAGGTTTTCACACACTGTTGCTGGTATTTTGGCCCATTCCTCCATGCAGATCTCCTCTAGAGCAGTGATGTTTTGGGGCTGTCGCTGGGCAACACGGACTTTCAACTCCCTCCAAAGATTTTCCGTGGGATGTTCAAAGTTTCAGATATTTTTTAATAACCCAACCCTGATCTCTACTTCTCCACATATTTGTCCTTGACCTGTTTGGAGAGCTCCTTGGTCTTCATGGTGCCTTTTGCTTGGTGGTGCGCCTTGCTTAGTGGTGTTGCAGACTCTGGGGCCTTTCAGAACATGTGTAATATACTGAGATCATGTGACAGATCATGTGACACTTAGATTGCACACAGGTGGACTTTATTTAACTAATTATGTGACTTCTGAAGGTAATTGGTTGCACCAGATCATATTTAGGGGCTTCATAGCGAAGGGGGTGAATACGCACCACTTTTCAGTTATTAATTTTTTATAGTTTTTTTAAACAAGTAATTTTTTTTATTTCACTTCACCAATTTGGACTATTTTGTGTATGTTCATTACATTAAATCCAAATAAAAATCAATTTAAATGACAGGTTGTAATGCAACAAAAAAGGAAAAACGCCAAGGGGGATGAATACCTTTGCAAGGCACTGTAGGGTTACTATACATTTCTTTAAGAGATTCTCCAAAATTGAAATATTCCAGACATTTATATATAAATTCCATTCACACTTTAGCGTGGTCCTCTGTAGCTCAGCTGGTAGAGCACGGCGCTTGTAACGCCAAGGTAGTGGGTTCGATCCCCGGGACCACCCATACACAAAAAAAAATTATGCACGCATGACTGTAAGTCGCTTTGGATAAAAGCGTCTGCTAAATGGCATATTATTATTATTATTATTATTATCAAAAGCCTTTTCAAAGTCAGCTATGAATACCAAGCATTGTTTTCCCAGATTTTTACAGAGCCCGTGTTAATCCTCTCTCCTCTCCTCTCCCTCCTCTCCTCTCCTCTTTCCTCTCTCCTCTTCCTGCTCTCCTGTTCCTCCTCTCCTCTCCTCTCCTCTCCTCTCCTCTCCTCTCCTCTCCTCTCCTCTTCCTGCTCTCCTCTCCTCTCCTCTCCTCTCCTCTGCCTGCTCTCCTCTCCTCTCCTCTCCTCTCCTCTCCTCTCCTCTGCTCTCCTCTCCTCTGCTCTCCTCTCCTCTCCTCTCCTCTCCTCTCCTCTCCTCTCCTCTCCTCTCCTCTCCTCTCCTCTCCTCTCCTCTCTCCTACTCTCCTCTTCCTGCTCTCCTCTCTCCTCTCCTCTCTCCTCTACTCTCTCCTCATCTCCTTTCTCCTCTACTCTCTCCTCTCCCTGCTCTCCTCTCCTCTCTCCTCCTCTCCTCTCTCCTCCTCTCCTCTCTCTTCTCTCCTCTTCCTGCTCTCCTCTCTGCTCTCTCTTCTCCTCTCCTCTTCCTGCTCTCCTGCTCTCCTCTCCCTGCTCTCCTCTTCCTGCTCTCCTCTCCTCTCTCCTCTCCTCTCTCCTCATCTCCTTTCTCCTCTACTCTCTCCTCTCCTCTCCTCTCCTCTCTCCTCTCCAATCCTCTCCAATCCTCTCCTCTCTCTTCTCTCCTCTTCCTCCTCTCCTCTCTCCTCTCCTCTCCTCTCTCTTCTCTCCTCTTCCTGCTCTCCTCTCTGCTCTCTCTTCTCCTCTCCTCTCTCCTCTTCCTGCTCTCCTGCTCTCCTCTCCTCTCCTCTACTCTCTCCTCATCTCCTTTCTCCTCTACTCTCTCCTCTTCCTGCTCTCCTCTCCTCTCTCCTCTCTCCTCTCTCTTCTCTCCTCTTCCTGCTCTCCTCTCTGCTCTCTCTTCTCCTCTCCTCTCTCCTCTTCCTGCTCTTCTCTTCCTGATCTCCTCTCTCCTCTACTCTCTCCTCATCTCCTTTCTCCTCTACTCTCTCCTCTCCCTGCTCTCCTCTCCTCTCTCTTCTCTCCTCTTCCTGCTCTCCTCTCTGCTCTATCTTCTCCTCTCCTCTCTCCTCTTCCTGCTCTCCTCTTCCTGCTCTCCTCTCTCCTCTACTCTCTCCTCATCTCCTTTCTCCTCTACTCTCTCCTCTCCCTGCTCTCCTCTCCTCTCTCCTCTCTCTTCTCTCCTCTTCCTGCTCTCCTCTCCTCTCTCCTCTCCTCTCTCTTCTCTCCTCTTCCTGCTCTCCTCTCTGCTCTCTCTTCTCCTCTCCTCTCTCCTCTTCCTGCTCTCCTCTCCTCTCTTCTCCTCTCCTCTCTCCTCTTCCTGCTCTCCTGCTCTCATCTCCTTTCTTTCCTCTCTCCTCTCTCATCTCTTCTCCTTCTCTCTCCTCATCCTCCTGTCAATCACCCTCTCCTCTCTTTTAAATCGACCGCCTGGCTCTCATTTGACCTCCGTCCCACTCCCAAACTCTCTCTCCTCTCCTTTCTCATACAGAGTCACTGCTGAGACAGTGGTTATGGTCATGACAGAGGCTGATGATGCAGGGGTTACTGTCTACTCAATAGAACCCAGTAAACTCTACTCAATAGAACCCAGTAAACTCTAGTCAATAGAACCCAGTAAACTCTATTCAATAGAACCCAGTAAACTATACTCAATAGGACCCAGTAAACTCTATTCAATAGAACCCAGTAAACTATACTCAATATAACCCAGTAAACTCTACTCAAATAGAACCCAGTAAACTCTATTCAATAGAACCCAGTAAACTATACTCAATAGAACCCAGTAAACTATATTCAATAGAACCCAGTAAACTATACTCAATATAACCCAGTAAACTCTATTCAATAGAACCCAGTAAACTCTATTCAATAGAACCCAGTAAACTATACTCAATAGAACCCAGTAAACTCTATTCAATAGAACCCAGTAAACTATACTCAATATAACCCAGTAAACTCTACTCAAATAGAACCCAGTAATCTCTATTCAATAGAACCCAGTAAACTCTATTCAATAGAACCCAGTAAACTATACTCAATATAACCCAGTAAACTCTACTCAATAGAACCCAGTAAACTCTATTCAATAGAACCCAGTAAACTCTACTCAATAGAACCCAGTAAACTCTATTCAATAGAACCCAGTAAACTATACTCAATATAACCCAGTAAACTCTACTCAATAGAACCCAGTAAACTTGACTCAATAGAACCCAGTAAACTCTATTCAATAGAACCCAGTAAACTCTATTCAATAGAACCCAGTAAACTATACTCAATATAACCCAGTAAACTCTTTTCAATAGAACCCAGTAAATTATATTCAATAGAACCAGTAAACTCTATTCAATAGAACCCAGTAAACTCTATTCAATAGAACCCAGTAAACTCTATTCAATAGAACCCAGTAAACTATACTCAATAGAACCCAGTAAACTCTATTCAATAGAACCCAGTAAACTCTTTTCAATAGAACCCAGTAAATTATATTCAATAGAACCCAGTAAACTCTATTCAATAGAACCCAGTAAACTATACTCAATATAACCCAGTAAACTCTATTCAATAGAACCCAGTAAACTCTATTCAATAGAACCCAGTAAACTATACTCAATAGAACCCAGTAAACTCTATTCAATAGAACCCAGTAAACTATACTCAATATAACCCAGTAAACTCTACTCAAATAGAACCCAGTAAACTCTATTCAATAGAACCCAGTAAACTATACTCAATATAACCCAGTAAACTCTACTCAAATAGAACCCAGTAAACTCTATTCAATAGAACCCAGTAAACTCTATTCAATAGAACCCAGTAAACTATACTCAATATAACCCAGTAAACTCTACTCAATAGAACCCAGTAAACTCTATTCAATAGAACCCAGTAAACTCTACTCAATAGAACCCAGTAAACTCTATTCAATAGAACCCAGTAAACTCTACTCAATAGAACCCAGTAAACTCTATTCAATAGAACCCAGTAAACTATACTCAATATAACCCAGTAAACTCTACTCAATAGAACCCAGTAAACTCTTTTCAATAGAACCCAGTAAACTCTTTTCAATAGAACCCAGTAAATTATATTCAATAGAACCCAGTAAACTCTATTCAATAGAACCCAGTAAACTCTATTCAATAGAACCCAGTAAACTCTATTCAATAGAACCCAGTAAACTATACTCAATAGAACCCAGTAAACTCTATTCAATAGAACCCAGTAAACTCTTTTCAATAGAACCCAGTAAATTATATTCAATAGAACCCAGTAAACTCTATTCAATAGAACCCAGTAAACTCTATTCAATAGAACCTAGTAAACTCTATTCAATAGAACCCAGTAAACTATACTCAATAGAACCCAGTAAACTCTATTCAATAGAACCCAGTAAACTCTTTTCAATAGAACCCAGTAAATTATATTCAATAGAACCCAGTAAACTCTATTCAATAGAACCCAGTAAACTCTATTCAATAGAACCCAGTAAACTCTATTCAATAGAACCCAGTAAACTATACTCAATAGAACCCAGTAAACTCTATTCAATAGAACCCAGTAAACTCTATTCAATAGAACCCAGTAAACTATATTCAATAGAACCCAGTAAACTCTATTCAATAGAACCCAGTAAACTCTATTCAATAGAACCCAGTAAACTATATTCAATAGAACCCAGTAAATTATATTCAATAGAACCCAGTAAACTCTATTCAATAGAACCCAGTAAACTCTATTCAATAGAACCCAGTAAACTCTATTCAATAGAACCCAGTAAACTATACTCAATAGAACCCAGTAAACTATATTCAATAGAACCCAGTAAACTATATTCAATAGAACCCAGTAAATTATATTCAATAGAACCCAGTAAACTCTATTCAATAGAACCCAGTAAACTATATTCAATAGAACCCAGTAAATTATATTCAATAGAACCCAGTAAACTCTATTCAATAGAACCCAGTAAACTCTATTCAATAGAACCCAGTAAACTCTATTCAATATAACCCAGTAAACTATACTCAATAGAACCCAGTAAACTCTATTCAATAGAACCCAGTAAACTCTATTCAATAGAACCCAGTAAACTCTATTCAATAGAACCCAGTAAACTCTTTTCAATAGAACCCAGTAAATTATATTCAATAGAACCCAGTAAACTCTATTCAATAGAACCCAGTAAACTCTATTCAATAGAACCCAGTAAACTCTATTCAATAGACCCAGTAAACTATACTCAATAGAACCCAGTAAACTCTATTCAATAGAACCCAGTAAACTCTTTTCAATAGAACCCAGTAAATTATATTCAATAGAACCCAGT
>NW_028157209.1:0-64987 GCF_964263955.1 Coregonus lavaretus | reverse complement strand
CTCATTCAAGGGTTTTTCTTTATTTGTACTATTTTCTACATTGTAGAATAATAGTGAAGACATCAAAACTATGAAATAACACATATGGAATCATGTAGTAACCAAAGAAAAGTGTTAAACAAATCAAAATATATTTTATATTTGAGATTCTTCAAATAGCCACCCTTTGCCTTGATGTCAGCTTTGCACACTCTTGGCATTCTCTCAACCAGCTTCATTAGGTAGTCACCTGGAATGGATTTCAATTAACAGGTGTGCCTTCTTAAAAGTTAATTTGTGGAATTTATTTCCTTCTTAATGCATTTGAGCCAATCAGTTGTGTTGTGACAAGGTAGGGGGTATACAGAAGATAGCCTTATTTGGTAAAAGACCAAGTCCATGTTATGGCAAGAACAGCTCAAATAAGCAAAGAGAAATGACAGTCCATCATTACTTTAAGACAAAGGTCAGTCAATACGGAATATTTCAAGAACTTTGAACGTTTCTTCAAGTGCAGTCGCAAAAACCATCAAGAGCTATGATGAAACTGGCTCTCATGAGGACCGCCACAGGAAAGGAAGACCCAGAGTTACCTCTGCTGCAGAGGATAAGTTCATTAGAGTTACCAGCCTCAGAAATTGCAGCTCAAGTAACAAACACATCTCAACATCAACTGTTCAGAGGAGACTGTGTGAATCAGGCCTTCATGGTCGAATTGCTGCAAAGAAACCACTACTAAAGGACACCAATAAGAAGAGACTTGCTTGGGCCAAGAAACACAAGCAATGGACATTAGACTGGTGGAAATGTGTCCTTTGGTCTGGAGTCCAAATTTGAGATTTTTGGTTCCAAACGCCATGTCTTTGTGAGATGCGGTGTAGGTGAAAAGATGATCTCTGCATGTGTAGTTCCCACCGTAAAGCATGGAGGAGGTGTTATGGTGTGGGGGTGCATTGCTGGTGACACTGTCAGTGATTTATTTAGAATTCAAGGCACACTTAACCAGCATGGCTACCAAAGCATTCTGCACGATACGCCATCCAATCTGGTTTGGGCTTAGTGGGACTATCATTTGTTTTTCAAAAGGACAATGACCCAACACACCTCCAGGATGTGTAAGGGCTATTTTACCAAGAAGGAGAGTGATGGAGTGCTGCTTCAGATGACCTGGCCTCCACAATCCCCCGACCTCAACCAAATTGAGATGGTTTGGGTTGAGTCGGACCGCAGAGTGAAGGAAAATCAGCCAACAAGTGCCCAGCATATGTGGGAACTCCTTCAAGACTGTTGGAAAAGCATTACTGGTGAAGCTGGTTGAGAGAATGCCAAGAGTGTGCAAAGCTGTCATCAAGGCAAAGGGTGGCTATTTGAAGAATATCACATATAAAATGTATTTAGATTTTTTGGTTACTAGTGGATTTGGATAGCATTGACATGAAATCGGTCAAAACACCTCAAAACAAGACTTGGTATCAAGAACAAGATTAAATTAGTCACTTACAATTCCCCACATGGCCGTTTCTTGTCACTGTTGGTAGCTATCTGGCCATCTAGAATCACAACTCACGGACTTCTGACCCATTTAAGCGTGCACATCTTTTTCGTGACGTTGTCAGCTAACCCATCTAGAAGGTTCAGCCTAGTTCTCTTTCAACTAATCTGGGTCAGCAGTCTTGGCTGATTGAACTCAACAAGCTCTCACAGTCTCACTGCAGAATTAGACGTTTTTTGCACTTTTCTCCAAATGTCAAATTTCAAAGTTGCTCCAAACGTCACATTTCAAAGTTAAGGGTTAAGGTTTTGGGTTAAGGTTTTGGATGGGATTAAAATATTACATTTAAGCATTCATTCTGAATGGTTAAATTAAGGGTTAAGTTTTGGGATAGGGTTAAAAATAAAACATGAGGGTCCACCACTGGGATTAAACATGCAACCTTCTGATCCGGAGTCATAGGATGATGAGGGTCCACCACCCCCGTCCACAACACCCTAGCAAAACCCAAGCCTACTTGATGATAATAGCGCCCACTGTTGCCCCTAGTGTCCGGTTTTGAAGGCATTTCCCGATGTCCTTAGGACACGGACAGACGTCCAATTTCGAAGTAAATCTTGAATGATCTGCCTGTTCAACTTGTTTGATATAACAATGAGCTCCAGGTAGTGTATTCACTACCAGCAGATTTAACAGGTGCAGGATATATAACAAAATGTGACAAGAAAGGAACATTTCCGCACAATGATTGGGTGAACCTAGACTAGAGTTAGCTTCCATAGGATGACTGATCCAGCTCATTGATCTTCAGAGGTCTTTTGTACCATCATTAACACCACTGTGACTAACTACCCAGGAGGCTCCTCTCCCAGGGCCTGATTAATGCAGGGGCATTCATGGGCTGAAGCCCAGGGGCCCAAGCCTGTAGGGGGCCCTTGAAGCAGAGCTACATTGAAATGTATACATTTTTTATTTTTTTACTGCAACCTCCAAGAGGCAGATAAAACTTTTTAAAAAAAAAACATTTTTACAGTTAAATTACGTCTTTATTATTAGGCTCATAAAAGAATGTGTGCACTTGCAAGCGCCTGAAAAGGGGAGGGGGGCCCTATAAAATATCTAAGCCCTGTGTCACGCCTGCTCCCGCTTCCCTGCCCTGGCGCTCAAGGGCGCCAGGCTGCCCATCATTACGCACACCTGTCACCATCGTTACGCGCATCTGCGCTCATTGGACTCACCTGGACTCCTTCCCTTTGTTGATTGCCCTTATATATCTGTCTGTTCCCCAGGTTGATCCCTGTGTCTGTATTAATGCTGTTTTGTTCCCCTTGTCCAGACGCTGTTCTTGTTGTGTTATATGTCAGTTTTTTCATTAAATGTTCACAACCTGTACTTGCTTCCTGTCTCCCTGTGTCTGTCCTCACACCCTGGGGCCTATGATTTCTTAATCCAACCCTGCCGTCACCACAGCACGGTCAGGTGTAAAAGTTAAGCAAACAGTAAAGCACGGTAGCATTCAAAACAAGAGTTGAACAACCCCTGGGGCATCTCAGTGTAGAAACATGGTGGCAGGGAGCACTAAAGCCATCAGCCTTCAGACTCATAAATGGTTAAAACAAGGTCGGTCAGATTGGGTCGCAGAAACAAACCCTTATCTATACCGCTGGACATATTACATATAAAACCTAAATACAACCAAAGACCCTGGTAATCCCATAGGTTTAGGCAATAGGAAAACTAGAGAATCATATGTAGAGGGGGGAAAATATTGTAGTACAAGAAATCCACTCTAGCCAGACCCATAAACACACACAAAAAAAAGTTAAAGGGGGTATCTAAAAAGACACATTGAAATCTACACATCACAGGATCTTGTAAAACAGAGTTAAAGACATGAACCCTGAGACATACTTAAAGGCAGGTACAGAGACAGAAGGGTGGATCATAACAGAGGAATGTAAAGAGCAGCATGTGTATATAAAACGACATTAGATGAAAGGAGCAGAGGACATTGACCTCATCAGGTGTCACTTATTCACCTGAGTGAAGCATTCTAGGGGTTTTCCGTGTGTCTCACCTGAGAGCTCAAAGGGTCATGATATTAGAATGGATAAAAGGGATGTGATTATTTGTGAACTTCAGGAAGCTCATTGGATCTGTGCCAACATGGTAGTGTAAGTGATCATTTGATACACTGTTGTATACCGTGTGTAACAACACACATTTTAAGAGAGAAATGCTGAAAATGTGTGAGCACAGGAGAAAGAGCGATAGAGAGAGTGATAGAGAGAGAGAGAGAGAGAGAGAGAGAGAGTGTGTGTGAGAGAGAGAGAGTTTGAGAGCGAGAGGACAGTGAAAGATAGAGGGAGAAAGACAATGCCAAAGAGATGGATAGACAAGAAAATAATAGACATCGCTTCTCAAATCAACACAGAGCAAGAGTCTGTACTCACTTTTCTCTCTGTTCTTTCACTTCTTTCTTTGGCCTGAGAGACAGAAACAAACAACATGACGTTACCTTACAGCCCTTACCTTACTATTAAGCATGCAACTGTTAAGAAAATGACTAAAAACGGTTAAATCCCCTTGGATTGATGAGGAATTGAAACATTGTATGGTTGAGAGGGATGAAGCAAAAGGTATGGCATATAAGTCTAGCAGCACAACAGTTGGGCAAACATACTGAAAATTGAGAAATCATGTGACTAAACTAAATAAAAAGAAGAAGAAACTATACTATGAAACAAAAATAAATGATATAAAGAATGATAGTAAAAAGCTTTGGAGCACCTTAAATGCAATTTTGGGCAAAAAGGCAAACTCGGCTCCATCATTCATTTAATCAGATTCATCACAAAACCCACCAATATTGCCAACTACTTTAGTGATTTTTTAATTGGCAAGAAACGCTGACATTTCACATCTAAGTATATCTGACTAAATTATGAAAGACAAGCATTGTACTTTTGAATTCCGTAAAGTGAGTGTGGAAGAGGTAAAAAAAGTATTGTTGTATATCAACAATGACAACCTGGATGGAAAGTTACTAAGGATATTAGAGGACGATATTGCCAGTCCTATTTGCCATATCTTCAATTTAAGCCTACTAGAAAATGTGTTCCCTCAGGCCTGGCGGGATGCAAAAGTCATTCCGCTACCCAAGAATAGTAAAGCCTCCTTTACTGGCTCAAATAGCCGACGAATCAGCCTGTTAGCAACCCTTAATAAACTTTTGGAAAAAATGGTGTTTGACCAGATAAAATGCTATTTTACAGTAAACAAATTGACTGATGATTGGCTGAGAGAAATTGATGATCAAATGATTGTGGGAGCTGTTTTGTTAGACTCCAGTGCGGCTTTTGACATTATCAATCATAGTCTGTTGGTGGAAAAAACTTGTGTTATGGCTTTACACCCCCTGCTATATTGTGGATAAAGATTTACCTGTCTAACAGAACACAGAGGGTGTTCTTTAACGGAAGCCTCTCCAACATAATCCCGGTAGAATCAGGAATTCCCCAGGGCAGCTGTCTAGGCCCCTTACTTTTTTAAATCTTTACCAACGACATGCCACTGGCTTTGAGTAAAGCCTGTGTGTCTATGTACGCGGATGACTCAACACTATACACGTCAGCTACTACAGCAACTGAAATGACTGCAACACTTAACAAAGAGCTGCAGTTAGTTTCAGAATGGGGGGCAAGGAATAAGTGATTCCTAAATATTTCAAAAATTAAAAGCATTGTATTTGGGGCAAACCATTTACTAAACCCTAAACCTCAACAAAATCCTGTAATGAAAAATGTGGAAATTGAGCAAGTTGAGGTGACTAAACTGCTTGGAGTAACCCTGGATTGTAAACTGTCATGGTCAAAACATATTGATACAACAGTAGCCAAAATGGGGAGAAGTCTGTCCATAATAAAGCGTTGCTCTGCCTTCTTAACAACACTATCAACAAGGCAGGTCCTACAGGCCCTAGTTGTCGCACCTGGACTACTATTCCATTGTGTGGTCAGGTGCCACAAAGTGGAAAAGAGATTGACTTCATCACTCCTTGTTTTTGTAAGAAGTGTTGACAAGCTGAATGTACCAAGCTGTCTGTTTAAACTACTAGCACACAGCTCGGACACACATGCATACCCCACAAAAAATGCCGCCAGAGGTCTCTTCACAATCTCCAAGTCCAGAACAGACTATGGGAGGTGCACAGTACTACATAGAGCAGGGGTGTCAAACGTACGGCCCGTGGGCCGGATCAGGCCCGCAAACGGGTTTAATCCGGCCCGCGAGATGATTTAAAAAAAAATAAAAAAATAAAAAAAATAAACATTTGTAAAGTATAAAAATGCGCTGCAATTTTTCAATAAAATAAACTGCTGTTCCAATTGCGTCCACTGGATGGCGCAATAGCAATTGTGTTAAGCAAGCAAACTGTTTATACCGGGGCAGAGCAAGTAGGTCAAGCACGTGCAGCCAATGAGCTACTTTGTTTTGCCCGCGATATTTATTACGGCTTCTACTTTTAACATTATGTGCTTTGGCACCCTCATTGCCCCAATATGTCTCTGTCAAAAAAGAGAAAAGTGGACGCAGAGTGCAGAGTGTTCCAAGAAAAATGGTCATCCTATTTAATCACGGAATTGAATGGGAAAGCTGTATGTTTGGTGTGTTCACAGCATGTTGCAGTGCTGAAAGAATATAACCTTCGTCGCCACTATGTGAGTCTTCATGCCGACAAATATGACAACTTTCAAGGACAGCGGAGATGAGAGAAGGTGAATGAACTGTTGTCGGATCTGAAGAAACAGCAGTCTGTGTTTACTCACAGCCGAGACATCAGTGACGCTGCAGTGAAAGCTAGCTACCTCATTGCTAATGAAATCGCAGTGGCTTCAAAACCATTTAGTGAGGGTGAATTTGTAAAAACATGCATGATGAAGGCAGCGGAGATTGTGTACCCTGAAAAGCGGCAGGCTTTTGCAAATATCAGCCTGACAAGAAACACAGTTGCAGACAGGATTTCCGATCTTTCAGTGGATTTGGACAGCCAGTTGAAGCAAAAAGTAAAGTCATTTATTGCGTTTTCAGTTGCAATTGATGAAAGCACGGACATTACAGATGTTGCACAACTGGCCATTTTTTCCTCCGCGGAGTTGATGACACATTGACTGTCACCGAGGAGTTTGTGGAGTTGGTGCCGATGACAGATACAACGACAGCAGCTGATATTTTTACCGCACTCGTCGGCGCGCTGGACAGGGTCGGAGTGGACTGGTCCCGCGCTGTCAGCCTGGCTACAGATGGTGCGCCCTCAATGATCGGGAAAAAAGCAGGCGTTGTGACAAAGTTCAGAGAGAAAGTGCAATCTGCAAATGGAGGACGTGATTTTTTGACTTTTCACTGTATTTTGCACCAGGAGGCTTTGTGTTGCAAGTCATTAAAGATGGATAACGTCATGAAGGTGGTCATCCAAACTGTTAATTTCATCCGATCCAGAAGCCTGAATCACCGCCAGTTTGACAGCCTTCTCAGAGAGAAAGACCACATCTATGGCCTGCCATACCACACAGAGGTAAGATGGTTAAGCCGAGGTGCTGTGCTGAGGCGTTTCTTTGATTTACGAGAAGAAATTGAACAGTTCATGGAAGAAAAGGGCAAACCAGTGTTAGAATTTCATTCCGCAGAATGGATGCAGGACCTTGCATTTATGGTGGATGTTACAGAGCACCTGAATAACTTGAACAAACAGCTGCAAGGGCGCAACAAAGTTGTCACGCAGTATTATGACAGCATACGTTCTTTCAAGTTGAAGCTGTCATTGTGGGAGACGCAACTTGCCGGTGGTGATGCAGCTCACTTCCCCTGTCTGAAAAATGTGTGCGCGACCCAACATGTGGCAGACATGAAGCGGTTCAAAGATAAAATAACGGGACTGTTACGGCAGTTTGAGCAACGCTTTCAGATTTATGTTTATATGTTTTTATGTTGATGTGCTATTGTTTTTAATTGATTTTATTTTATTTGTATATTTAACCTATTCTTGACTCTGTGGTTCTTGCACTTGTTTGGGGAACAGGATTTCATTATTTTTATCTACATTTCTGCCTGAGAAATGACACCCTGATATAGTTCTGTGATCTGTGATATACTTCTGTGAATCACTGAGGCATTGTGTGTTTGTGTGTTCTTTGTCCTCAGAACTTTCAAATAACTTGAGGTGTTATGATTAATAGTGATGTTGTGCTTTTGGACACTGTCCTCAGGCTCCAGCTTTATGTTTATATGTTTTTATGTTGATGTGCTATTGTTTTTAATTGTTTTTATTTTATTTGTATATTTAACCTATTCTTGACTCTGTGGTTCTTGCACTTGTTTGGGGAACAGGATTTCATATTATTTTTATCTACATTTCTGCCTGAGAAATGACACCCTGATATAGTTCTGTGATCTGTGATATACTTCTGTGAATCACTGAGGCATTGTGTGTTTGTGTGTTCTTTGTCCTCAGAACTTTCAAATAACTTGAGGTGTTTTATGATTAATAGTGATGTTGTGCTTTTGGACACTGTCCTCAGGCTCCAGCTTTATGTTTATATGTTTTTATGTTGATGTGCTATTGTTTTTAATTGTTTTTATTTTATTTGTATATTTAACCTATTCTTGACTCTGTGGTTCTTGCACTTGTTTGGGGAACAGGATTTCATTATTTTTATCTACATTTCTGCCTGAGAAATGACACCCTGATATAGTTATGTGATCTGTGATATACTTCTGTGAATCACTGAGGCATTGTGTGTTTGTGTGTTCTTTGTCCTCAGAACTTTCAAATAACTTGAGTTGTTATGATTAATAGTGATGTTGTGCTTTTGGACACTGTCCTCAGGCTCCAGCTTTATGTTTATATGTTTTTATGTTGATGTGCTATTGTTTTTAATTGTTTTTATTTTATTTGTATATTTAACCTATTCTTGACTCTGTGGTTCTTGCACTTGTTTGGGGAACAGGATTTCATTATTTTTATCTACATTTCTGCCTGAGAAATGACACCCTGATATAGTTCTGTGATCTGTGAAACAGTTCTGTTAATCACTGAGGCATTGTGTGTTTGTGTGTTCTTTTTCTTTAGAATTTTCAAATAAACTTGACGTGTTTTATGATTAATAGTGATGTTGTGCTTGTACTATTTTGGACACACTGTCCTCAGGCTCCAGCTTTATGTTGTATGTTGATCGTATTAAAACAAAGAAAACAATCTGAAGTTGTTGTTTTTAAGTTATATATATACCATGATTTTTCCGGTCCGGCCCACTTGGGAATAGATTTTCCTCCATGTGGCCCCTGAGCTAAAATGAGTTTGACACCCCTGACATAGAGCCATGACTAAATGGAACTCTATTCCACATCAGGTAACTGATGCAAGCAGTAGAATCAGATTTAAATAACAGGTAAAAATACACCTTATGGAACAGCGGGGACTGTGAAGAGACACACACAAAGGTACATACGCACGCATACGCACACAAGCGCTAGCACACGCACTCTACACACACATACATTGTAATATGGTTTTAAGGTGGTATTATACATGTTGTTTTGTAGATATGTAGTGGTGTAATAATGTTATATGATGTACTGTTTTATCTTTTGTTTTATATGTGATGTAAGTGACTTAATGTGTTTTGACCCCAGGAAGAGTAGCTGCTGCCTTGGTAACAGCTAATGGGGATCCCTAATAAATACAAAATACAGCCCACCGTTTGTTTCTTTGTAAACAGATTCAGATCATCAACAGTGGACAGATAGATATACATAGACAGGGATCAGCTTGGGTGGCCATGTAGCACTCTGCTACTCTAGTGTTTTCCATCCCTGATCCCTAAGTAGTCATGACAAGGATGGCTTTCTCCCTGGCTTATCTCCTTGATTTGTTTTCAAACAACAACAACACACACACACACACACACACACACACAAATACACACTATCTGATAACAATAGCCGATTGTCAAGTCTATTTTGTTGTTCAACTTGACAGCTCATTTCCCTATAACTGATTATGGAGCAACGAATCCTCTGGCTCACAGGTAATCCAGTGGGTACAGGAGGCCAAGAATTGTGAAACGTCACATTTAATTTCACAGTACTCTCAATAGGTTAGGAGAAAACCATGTAAATCTATGCAGTCTACTTATAAACTAGTTAGAGTTGTGAAAACATAGTCATTTACAAAGAGTTTACTAATGGTTAACAAACTATGAATTAATGGTTTATGAGTAGTTTATATGCTGGTTATGAAAATGTGGAAAATTATACACACTGAATGTAGGATAGAAATCTTTATAAAATGTTAAATGAGTAGCTATGGTGTTAAAGGAAAAGCTGATACATGGTTCATACCGTGTCACTTTTCTGTGACCTGCAAAGTGTCTCAGAGTAGGAGTGCTGATCTAGGATCAGTTTTGCCTTAAAATCATCATGAATACGATAATATGTACAGGAGGGATCTGACCCTAAATCAGCACCCCTACTCTTATACGCTTTGTGGATACAGGCCTTGATCAGTGCTCAGTGTGATTGTAGATGGCACCCGGAAGTAGGAACGTACTTTTAGTTATCTAACAGAGACAATCAATATCGCGGTTTACAGTAAATACCCCTGAATTCCTCGTAGAAGACCTCCATATGCCCTGAACTGAGAAGAACACTGGATTAGATAGAAGGTGTGTGTGTGTGTGCGTAACTGCAGCATGTTTACAAAATAATACTTAAACATGTCTTACCTGCATTCACATGCACTGTGTTCTGTAAAACTCATAAAGATATCATTTTGTTGCCTTTGGGGTTTTATTCTTTTTATCTGTGGAAACAAAAACAGGAGAAGACAGAGTCCAATATAGAACGGTCAAACATACTCACACATATAGACTCTCTCCTTTCCCATTTGCTCTCTGACATTATACTCAAATATACAATACGCACATATATTGTTTACACACTTTTATACCATTGCAATGTTGAATACTTGTTTCTGATTGGCTTGAAGGGCATTCTAGAGCGTGCATTATTTCCCTATAATGCACGGTATATTTGCGCGGTAGAATGCAATGGCTATAGTTCATTCTTACATGTTCTATGTTTGAGCTGCTTTTGAAAGCAAAAGTATATTTGAAAACTTTACTGGCATTGTTGAATTTGATTTTCATAATGGCAAGCTAGGACTGATGGTTTGGTTAGCTAAACTAGCAAGTCTGTTTGTTTGGTTACCACGGCAACTACTGTAGCTATCTAGTAAACTTGCTAGCTACTTCAGTGGATGTTGAACACATTTTTACCAGCAAATGAACACATTTCCTGCCGCAAATCCGTTAAATTATAGCCATGGTATAAAAGGGATAATCAACTCGGGGCTCTATGCGTTCTCTGGAAAATAATGCAACTTTGCGTCGTGG
Organism: Coregonus lavaretus; assembly: GCF_964263955.1. Classification (NCBI taxonomy): domain Eukaryota; kingdom Metazoa; phylum Chordata; class Actinopteri; order Salmoniformes; family Salmonidae; genus Coregonus; species Coregonus lavaretus. The sequence continues at coordinate 54,064 of NW_028157209.1, read as the reverse complement.
AACACACCTTCCATGTCATTCATTATTTTCCATAGAACGCATAGCCCCTTGTTGATTATCCCTTACATATATCATGGCATTGTTGAATACGTTTCTGATTGGCTTGAAGGGCATTCTAGAGCGTGCATTATTTCCCTATAACGCACGGTATATTTGCACGGTAGAATCCAATGGCTATAGTCAGAGATGTGGACTAGAGTTACGTGACTTGGACTCAAGTACTACTCAAGTCACACATTTTGCGACTTAAGATTTGACTTGGCAAAAATAAAAAACACTTGCCACTTGACTTTGACTTGAGCATCTATGACTTGTGACTTAACTTGGACTTGAGCTGTATGACTCCAGAGACTCGATATGTCATCTCGCGCACTATGTAAGCCTATCTGTCCTTCATATCAGAGTGCTGCAGGTTCTGTGCATTCTGTTCTGTGTCTTGAACAATCAGATTCACGGAAATCACAGTTTGCGCAGGCCAGGCACAAAGCACATAATCTAGCAAAGCGCACGCCGCTCCACTGTCCTCCAATATTTATTTAGCAAAAGTGATAACACATCACTACCGACATACACAAGCAAGAACTCTTCACAGAAATGTTGCAGCAGCCTACACCTAAACTGTATAGGAAGAAAACGAGACGATTTCTCAGTCTGATCAACTAGGCTACTGATAACAACTGCAGCCCGCAGCTGCATAGGCTACAGCCAATGCTCCCTGTCCCCTCTCGGCAGGGTTATGTAGCCTATTTATTGCCCATATATTTGTGTTAGGAGAAAATGTGAATGTGATCAAATTTGGTTTAGGCTATATTCAAACTTGGGCTGACTGGCTAGACTACCTTGAACTTTTCAATCCAAAAGTATTAAATGAAATGAATAAAAAATAAACAATACTGATTACATAAATAGACTGTGCGAGTTACTTTTAATTGCAGTTGCATAGGCCTATGCAATGCAAACCTGCATAAAGCAAGCTCAACCCTGTGAGTTCTATTGTCCAATTGCAATGGTTGTGTCTGTGTAAAGGAAAGTCTGGTTTAAAATATAATTAATATTAACAAGTACAAGGTTGCTGCAGTTTGACAGGGTTTCCATCCTCCCGAGGGCCAGGAGTTTTTCCATAATTTCTTTAAAACCCATTTGACCTGTTTAGAGAATATCTGTATACCTAGGTGGCAGGTAGCCTAGTGGATAAGGGTGTTGGGCCAGTAACCGAAAGGTTGATGGTTCAAATCCCTGAGCCAACTAGGTGAAATATCTGTTGGTGTGCCCTTGAGCAAGGCACTTTACCCTAATTACTCTGGATAAGAGCGTCTGCTAAATGACTAAAATGTACATCTGGTCCCATTGCCCATATAAATACCTTTTTACAACTACTAATTAATCACTGTCAGACCCTATAGGGTCCTGATTTATACCTGGTTTGGTTACCAGATTAGCAAAACTCCAGGCCCGAGGCTAAACAATTTGCCCCACTACTCTGGGACCTAGTGCCAGCTGTGCATTAGGCCATTATTGGTCCCAAAAATCGTTGCATTCGGTTTCAAAGACTATGTGGTCGTGGGGGGGAAAGGATGCAGTTCGTAAAACATGTCTGTCCAAAATCACGGATGCATTGCAATTGCAATGAAATTGGCATAAAACACTTAACCATTGACTTGAGGACTCAAACCCAAAATTAGGGATTTTTATTACTTGGAACTTGGATTTGGACTTGAGACTCTAAGATTCAGACTTGAGACTTGCAAAATGGTGACTTGGTCCCATCTCTTGCTAACATGTTCTATCTTTGAGTTGCTTTTGAAAGTAAAAGTATAGATATATGTAAGGGATAATCAACTCGGGCTCTATATGTTCTCTGGAAAATAATGCAACTCCGTGGAAGCTTCCACGTCATTCAATATTTTCCATAGAGCGCATAGCCCCTCGTTGATTATCCCTTACATATATCTACATACATAGACCCACATAACTTGAAACACGCATGTAGCATACGGTATATTGATTGTCAGAAAGAGGCTGGAGAGATTCCTGAAAGGGATACTATAGAATATGAGGATAGGGGGAGGCTAGAGGCTATGGGGTTAAAGGTTAAAGTTTAAGGGCTCTCACCTCCATAGTGATGTTACTGTGTTGTGAGGGGACATGGGAGATAGAGGAATTAACAGAGAGAGAGAAAGAAGTATGGGGTTAAGGGTTTCACCTCAATTATGTTATAAATGACATTTTGGGGAGGTTTCCAGTCTAAATGTAAGAGGTAAGGGGTTAAACAGTCAAAGGTCAGGGGTCAGTCTCTCACCTCCATGGTGACGTTATGTGTGGAGGTTGGAGTACACTGTAGCATCTCGTCATTGCAGCAGCCTGCGCAGCGTGTCAGCACCACACAGGACGGGATGAAGATGTGTTCTACCTCCTCTGGGTACTCCTGTGCGATCTCTACCAGCAGCTCCCTGGGCTGACACAGGCTCTTATTGTACACCTCCATGAAGGATATCACTGAGGAGAGACATACACACACATTTAGTATACCAAGAACCCATACACACATACTGTAAATAATCAACAAACACAAACACAGGGCTGCTTTGGCAAGATCACACATGCATATTACAAAATATACATCTACCACATTAACTTCCCTTCAACAACCAGCATCTCCCACCGGGATCACCCATACAAAAATGTATGCACGCATTACTGTAAGTCGCTATAGATAAAAGCGTCTACTACAGTACATGCCATATGTACATTATATTGTATATTTTATTATTATATTATCTCACCCATCAAGGTGTCTCTCTCCTTTCCTCTCACACTGTGGCTCTGGTATGCTTCTGTACTGACTCCCTCTTTCTCTCCCTCTCTCAGCCCCACAAAGCTTGGTACCTTCTGCACTGAAGCACTAAAAACATTGTAGCCTGGGGCTGCACATGTTGAGAAAGACATTGAGATACCACAGACAGACAACAACTCTGATTCCTCTTGGAGAGTAAGGGAGAAATGGGAAATCATAGCACACCCCCTGCAGTGTCCTATACCAGCCAAACCAAACATAGTATGAAACAATATCACATATAACATTCAGCTTCTGATCGAGAGCAGCTCCTTTCCAAATATATTGTGCAACTTATGCTTGTGTAAAGAAGCCAAGAGGGCCAGAGACTAAATTCCATTCTATAAAAATCCTGTTAACATAACATTTCCCTATCTTAACCTCACACAATATTTCAAATGGAATTCGTGGAGATTATAAGTGAAAATTGACAACATTCTGGTTGAAATGTGTTACTATGGCTTCAATGTTGGAGCCTATTCGTCCAACCTGAGGACCTAGTGCAGTTACGCTTCAGTCCACCAGGCGGTGTGGATCTCCCTGTGCTCTCAATGTGAACCACACAAACCCCGTTTCATTGGCAGTTTGCCTTCGAGGGAGCCCAATGAAAACCCTTTTCCCACGGTGCCTTACACCTACCGCCGTCATGCGAAATCCTCCATCCTTCTTTCGGTATGTGGGCACTCTGCACGGGAGAAAGGAAAAGGGGCACACAAATTGGAGGTTAGATTGTAGCCTTACATTTAAGAATGTCATATTACAGTGCAGTTCACATTGACTAAATTGTAACCGAAGAGGCTACGTGGCGCAGACACGATATGACATTGGCCGCTGTCAAATATCAACTGGTTTGTTTGTTTTGTTTCAAAGCCAAGGCCTACATTGTCGTTCACTGTGAAGATTGAATTAGTTGTACGCCTGTTTGCAAATGTAACCATTTAATTCTCTATGCGAGTGTAGGCTACGCAACTCAACAGACCACACTTGTTAATTGTTGCTACAATGACCCGCATCCAGCCCACAGTTTGCGACATTTCTCCATGGGGGGATTTCTGTCAGCAGTCCTGCCACAGTGGTTGGCATCTATCCACTTATATGCAAGCAAGTACGTACACAGGCACGCACGCACACACACACCATCATCATCATCATCATCATCATCATCATCATCATCATCATCATCATCATCATCATCACACACACACACACTCGTGCAATTGCTGCCCAGGATTGCGTGAGGCCGGGAGATGCATTACCAAGTGGCTTTCACTGAGGACTACGGAGTTTAGTCGGAACAATGCAAGCGCATAATATCAACCTCAACTGTGACCGCTGCTACCAATTCTCAGTCTCACATCGGAATTACACATTCATCCATGTTTCTTAAACATCAAATTTCAAAGTTGTTCCAAACGTCAAATTTCAAAGTGTTTAAGGATAAGTTTAGGCATTAACTCCAAATGTTTAAGGTTAGGGTTAAGTTCAGGCATTAACTCCACATTCTTAAGGTTAGGCATTAACTCCGAATGTTTAAGGTAAGGTTAAGGTTTGGAATATGCTTAAAGCAAAAAAATCAAAAACAACTTTCAATCGCTGGATTCGAACTTGCAATCTTTGGAATCAGAGGCAGATGCCCATCCACAATCCCCATCCACAACACTGAAACCTACTTGAAGGTAACAGCGCTCACTGTTGCCCCTAGTGGCCAGTTTCCACGTCATTTCCCGACTTCCTCAGACATGGATGGACGTCGAATACTGACTTATATCACGGGTGACTTGGCTGGACCATTTTCACCCCAGCCTGAAAAGTAAAATAGACCCGTCGTTTCTTTTCAGGTAGCAGCAGTCCCCGCCCCTTGGGTGGTGTGAGGGTCTGGCGATTGGGACTTATGAGAGCCGCAACACCTCAAAGGCTCTTATTGATGTCGTTTTTAATGATATTACTAATTACGACCACTAATAGTCCCCTGTAGCTCAATTGGTAGAGCATGGCGCTTGTAACGCCAGGGTAGTGGGTTCGATCCCCGGGACCACCCATACGTAAAAAATTTATGCGCACATGACTGTAAGTCACTTTGGATAAAAGCGTCTGCTAAATGGCATATTATATTATATTATTACTTGCGACAGCAGCAGAAGCTTTGACTCTACATGGTTGATTATTAGAGCTCGTTTAATAACAAACGCTTGACAGGTCTCATGGGGTGTTCACGGGTTGACTGATGAGGGGGTGCGGGAGAGAGAGGTGGGCTGAGAAAGTATAGGCCAATTCGATATAATTCAGGAGTAACCTATTCAGTCCTGTGTCTCCTTTTGAGGTATATTGGGTTTTTTTTGTGGTTTTTTTTCCTAAACTTTTGCTCAAGGGTTATGTGGAGGCTTCAAAATCTTGATTAATGATTTGCAAACCAGCATAGGCCTACGTCAAAGTCTACATTTTAAAGCGTTAAAGTAATTTTAAATCCTTAATAAAATATGAAGCCAATGCACTATTTTTCAGAAATGTTCATTTAAAATGTGGGTGGGTAGTGGACTTGTGGTATTCTGATAGTGCCGACTAAAATTAAGCTATAGGATCGAGTGTGCAGGCTGCGAACCTGCTGCCATATCTTTGCAAATTCAAAATGCCGCTGCGCCTTTAAAGCGTAATAATATCGCCAAGGTGGTTCTGAGCAGGCCCGCAATCACCAGTCTAGACTCTAAAGTTCATAACATTCGTTAAAAAACATTACATAGGCCTATTCCACCTCTGTGAACGACAAACGCACCACAGCAGAGAGTAAATACATTAAATTGGAGCAGTGTCAGATTAGCGTAATTGCTATTTAAATATATCCGAATCCACGAAACATTGTGAGGTTGTTAAAACATGAGCAATGACCTATCAAGGGGAGCGACAAGGACAACCTACACTTGACCATGTTTCACAAATATAATACATTTCTTGACGTCCATTTAGAGACCCTGGGTCTGTTATGACACATTATTTACCTTGACAGCTGACAAATACAGAAGCGTCAGGAGAAATAAGGTTATCAAACTGTCAACAAAGTTCATGATTGAAATTCCAAATGCAAATGTCGATTTAAAATCCATGCGGTCGTCTTGCGATTTCTTCCAAAGCATTTGTGAATTTTAAAACAGTAGGTTAATAACAAAGTGTAAGAACTGTTAGAACTTCTGTTAAAGGGGGACGGGGGGTTGTAGTGGCGTCAAATCCATTTTGGTCCCACGGTCGGAGCAGGCAAGACACCTGAGCAAAAATCCCTTGAGCATAGCGACCTTCAACTGTTGCCAATAATTTTCAAGATATCCAGAAATATGAAAATCCAGGATGCGTATCTTCTCACATTGTTCTGAAGTAGACCTTTATTTTTTTCAAATAAAATTGCAATCCACATTACAGAAGTAATTCCATAGGTCTACTTTGTGTACCAGGCGTCTCCAAATGCGTGTCCATTGGAAAAGGAGAAAATGCGATTACAGAAATTTCCACTCCTATCTCAACCCCAGAATTGTGCTTACAATAACACTCAAAGAATCCACTCTGTTATATGCGATCTGTCAAAACTTCCAACCATGACATGAACTGCGGTTTAATTTCGCTTTCTGCTCGTTCTCCCGGTTTGAATGATCCCAGCTCTCCTCTACCCTACTGTCGTTAACACATCACCGTAAAATAGTTTTGGAGGTCTACAACTTCTCCCCGTGGTTCTGTCTCTCGAGCCGCGAATATACTGTCGAATTGTCGTGTGCACGAAGGGATTGGAAGCCCCGGGTCAAAATTTCAATTGCTTTGGCTACTCCTCGGGTCCTCTCTCCTCGCCTCCTTCTCAAACCCCATTGGATTAGAAAGCCAGAGGTCCCGCCTCTCTGACCTTCTCTTCAAATGGTTTTTGAGAAGGAGGCGAGGAGCGAGGAGAGGACGCAAGGAGTTCAAAATTGAGAAAAGTCCCGAAAGTCGTTCATTGGCTAAAGGGAGGGGTGGGCGTGGTTACTCAATCTTGACAGAATTGTGAGGTCAGATCGCAGTGCTCTGATACTGACCGATTGGGCAGTGAGGTTCATCAATCAAACCTTGACAATGGCCATGTGGATCAAATCCGTAATGTATCATGGGTAAATTGAGACTGACTGACTAATAAATAACAATGAGTAGTTATTTATGATGCAAGGTTCTTTGTAGATCAGTCAGTCTGGCTGCAATGTCGAACAAGACCTTTGATCATAGGCTACACTTGGGAAAGCATACAGTGGGGAAAAAAGTATTTAGTCAGCCACCAATTGTGCAAGTTCTCCCACTTAAAAAGATGAGAGAGGTCTGTAATTTTCATCATAGGTACACGTCAACTATGACAGACAAATTGAGGGAAAAAAATCAAAAATATCACATTGTAGGATTTTTAATGAATTTATTTGCAAATTATGGTGGAAAATAAGTATTTGGTCACCTACAAACAAGCAAGATTTCTGGCTCTCACAGACCTGTAACTTCTTCTTTAAGAGGCTCCTCTGTCCTCCACTCGTTACCTGTATTAATGGCACCTGTTTGAACTTGTTATCAGTATTAAAGACACCTGTCCACAACCTCAAACAGTCACACTCCAAACTCCACTATGGCCAAGACCAAAGAGCTGTCAAAGGACACCAGAAACAAAATTGTAGACCTGCACCAGGCTGGGAAGACTGAATCTGCAATAGGTAAGCAGCTTGGTTTGAAGAAATCAACTGTGGGAGCAATTATTAGGAAATGGAAGACATACAAGACCACTGATAATCTCCCTTGATCTGGGGCTCCACGCAAGATCTCACCCCGTGGGGTCAAAATGATCACAAGAACGGTGAGCAAAAATCCCAGAACCACACGGGGGGACCTAGTGAATGACCTGCAGAGAGCTGGGACCAAAGTAACAAAGCCTACCATCAGTAACACACTACGCCGCCAGGGACTCAAATCCTGCAGTGCCAGACGTGTCCCCCTGCTTAAGCCAGTACATGTCCAGGCCCGTCTGAAGTTTGCTAGAGTGCATTTGGATGATCCAGAAGAGGATTGGGAGAATGTCATATGGTCAGATGAAACCAAAATATAACTTTTTGGTAAAAACTCAACTCGTCGTGTTTGGAGGACAAAGAATGCTGAGTTGCATCCAAAGAACACCATACCTACTGTGAAGCATGGGGGTGGAAACATCATGTTTTGGGGCTGTTTTTCTGCAAAGGGACCAGGACAACTGATCCGTGTAAAGGAAAGAATGAATGGGGCCATGTATCGTGAGATTTTGAGTGAAAACCTCCTTCCATCAGCAAGGGCATTGAAGATGAAACGTGGCTGGGTCTTTCAGCATGACAATGATCCCAAACACACCTCCCGGGCAACGAAGGAGTGGCTTCGTAAGAAGCATTTCAAGGTCCTGGAGTGGCCTAGCCAGTCTCCAGATCTCAACCCCATAGAAAATCTTTGGAGGGAGTTGAAAGTCTGTGTTGCCCAGCGACAGCCCCAAAACATCACTGCTCTAGAGGAGATCTGCATGGAGGAATGGGCCAAAATACCCTCAACAGTGTGTGAAAACCTTGTGAAGACTTACAGTTAACGTTTGACCTGTGTCATTGCCAACAAAGGGTATATAACAAAGTATTGAGAAACTTTTGTTATTGACCAAATACTTATTTTCCACCATAATTTGCAAATAAATTCATAAAAAAAATTTTTTTGTCATTTTGTCTGTCATAGTTGACGTGTACCTATGATGAAAATTACAGGCCTCTCTCATCTTTTTAAGTGGGAGAACTTGCACAATTGGTGGCTGACTAAATACTTTTTTCCCCCACTGTATTTTCATCATAAAAATTCACCTTTATAATAAGCATTCCATGCATCTTTGCATTTGCAGACGTATAGCCTACTATTCTTAATGTGATGATTAGATTGGATAGCCATAATTTAGGCTAATAATATAATTCAATCACTGTTCGCAAAAAAATATTGTTCAATCCAGCATGTAGTGGCATAGAGTAGGCCTAGGCTATATCAGATTCATTTCTTCTCTTTTCTTTGTACAGGAAAATGTTGGCCTTTTATAAACACATTTAATGCAATTCTACTACAATTATATCACTGGAGATATTACCAGAATCTTTTTTAATACAACAAATATTACAGGATAGCCTACTCTGCTGTCACTGACAAACAGATCAATAAAAACGACATTGTCTGATCCATATCATAGGCCTACGAAAAGGGAAGACACAAATACAATATGACATCCATCTAACCTGGAGGTAGTGAATATGCTCAATTAAGTTGATAATTTTGATAACTAAAAGACAGATTGGAGAGTTTTCACTGTCTTCTCATTACAGCAATAGCCATTTGCTTTCCAAACTGTTTTTCCATTATTGTATTTTTAAATATTGCGATATGCCTGGCTGGGTCTCTCTGCTTTTTACTGACAGTTGCAACTCAACATTTATCTATTTGGTAGTTGCCGCACGCACTGCTGAAATTGCAGGCCATTTGGACTGTAGGCTATGCGATTTAAAACAATCCACATTTTTGTATTTTAAAGAAGCTAATGATCCTCTGTGGCCAAATCATGCTTTCTGGTGTAGTAGCCTATTTTGAATGATTTTATTTATTTCTGTATAGACAGGAGTAAGCGAATTAGGCTATATAATTTTGGCAATTTAATTAAATTTACTTCGTCACTTTAATGTAGCAGGCGTAAAATACACATCTGAGAGGGGTCCCAACTTCCGGTTTTCAGGTGAAAAGGAAAGTACACTGAACAAAAATATAAATGCAACATGCAACAATTTCAAAGATTTTAGTGAGTTACAGTTCACATAATGAAATCAGTCAATTTAAATAAATAAATTAGGCCCTAATCTAGATTCTGTTGGTCACAAATACCTTTAAAAAAGGTAGGGCGTGGATCAGAACAACCATTTGCCTCATGCAACGCGACACATCTCCTTTGCATAGAGTTGATCAGGCTGTTGATAGTGGCCTGTGGAATGTTGTTCCACTCCTCTTCAATGGCTGTATGAAGTTGCTGGATATTGGCGGGAACTAGAACACGCTATCGTACACGTCGAGCCAGAGCATCCTTAATATGCTCAATGTGTGACATGTCTGGTGAGTATGCAGGCCATGGAAGAACTGGGACATTTTCAGCTTCCAGGAATTGTGTACAGATCCTTGCGACATGAGGCTGTGCATTATCATGCTGAAACATGAGGTGATGGCAGCGGATGAATGGCACAACAATGGGCCTCAGGATCTTGTCACTGTACCTCTGCACATTCAAATTGCCATTGATAAAATGCAATTGTGTTCGTTGTCCGTAGTTGATGCCTGCCCATACCATAACTCCACCGCCACCATGGGGCACTCTGTTCACAACGTTGACATTAGCAAACCGCTCGCCCACATGTCTGCCATCTGCCCGGTACAGTTAAAACAGGGATTCATCCGTGAAGAGCACACTTCTCCAGCGTGCCAGTGGCCATTGAAGGTGAGCATTTGCCCACTGAAGTCGGTTACGACGCCGAACTGCAATCAGGAGGTCAAGACCATGGTGAGGACAACGAGCACGCAGATGAGCTTCCCTTAGACGGTTTCTGCAAATCCACAGTTTCATCAGCTGTCCGGGTGGCTCGTCTCAGACGATCCCGCAGGTGTAGAAGCCGGATGTGGAGGTTCTAGGTTGGCGTGGTTACACGTGGTCTGCGGTTGTGCGGCCGGTTGGACATATTGCCAAATTCTCTAAAACGACTTTGGTAGAGAAATTAACATTAAATTATCTGGCAACAGCTCTGGTGGACATTCCTGCAGTCAGCATGCCAATTGCACGCTCCCTCAAAACTTGAGACATCTGTAGCATTGTGTTGTGTGACAAAACTGCACATTTTAGAGTGTCCCTTTATTGTCCCCAGCACAAGGTGTACCTGTGTAATGAGAATGCTGTTTAATCAGCTTCTTGATATGCCACACCTGTCAGGTAGATGGATTATCTTGACAAAGGAGAAATGCTCACTGACAGGGATGCAAACAAATTTGTGCAAAACACTTCAGAGAAATAAGCTTTTTGTGCATATGGAACATTTCGGGGATCTTTTATTTCAGGTCATTAAACATGGGACCAACACTTTACATGTTTTGTTCATATTTTTGATGAGAATAGGTTGAAGATACTGTCTCCCTTAAAACCAGATATTTCCGGTTTCTATCGCCTCAGCCAAGGGTGCTTTGGTGATAACCTCAGGCTACTGTTAAAGTGAAAAAATTTGTCAAAATTCAAAATGGTCTTTGTTGCTATGATTTATTGTTTTGATGTGTGCTGTATGTGTTGCAATATGTCCTGAAGAGAAATTGGTTATATTACATACATTACATTACTGTGAAACTGTTGTTTCCTCAATAATCAATAACAACACTGACTTGTCCAGTAGTAGTCTATTAATTGACTTTATCTGTGAATCTTAATTTCCCCTCAAATAGGATTTCTTTAACTTTATGCAAAAAGTTACTTTATGCAGTTCTAAAAGTTATTACCACAACCATCATCCCCATAATAACCATCATTATAAAAAAGTGATCTGACTTGACTCTTTAAAAAAGTCAAATTACGCACAGAACGATCCCTATTGAGGATGGAATATACCACCTTGCCCATCATATAAATTAAGGAATGCATTGTGTTGACAATCTGTCATGTCAGATATTATCCAATTAGCATCCGATGTGCTCTATAGCCTATATTAGGTGATTCCATTTTTATCTTTCAAAATGTTGACATATACTTATGCATCTTTGCGCATAAAAAAATCAAAAACCATCTGGAAGCGCCTGCAACCGATGAATTTCCCGGTCTGACTACAATATTGCCTGGACAGCGGGAACCGTTTACCGAATCTGGACGTGGGAGTGAGCGTTCGGGGACACCACCAAGCCGGCTCGTTCCAGTGGCCGCTGTCTGGGCATGTGAACAGTGGTCAGCCCGGCCAACTGTCTGTGGCCAGCGTCACTGTGCGTTGTCATGGAAAGTTGGAACGTGCGTGCCGTGGCTTCCCGTTTTCACCAGTGTGTAAGAGGGAGATACAAGGATTCTCAGTTTTCCCTCGAAGCTAGCTCGCAGCAGGTGCCAACAGACCACCTGACAGACGGACAGATGGACTGACCGGCCTTTTAAAATATCTCAGCACCGAACGTGTGCGACACCACAGCTGTTGAATGAGGAGAGGAAAAAAGGGAAACATCCTTTCCCGCTGTGGTGGTGGTATTTCTCTTCACATAGGTTACAGCTCTCCCTTTTCCAATTACAACTATCAATATAAGGATCTGGATCAAAACATTGTGACAACTTTCTCATGATCATCTGACCTTTTCTGAGGCTATAGGCTACTGAAAAGGCACCAGGCATTCATTACTACCCCCTTTCTTTAAAATCAATGTTTTGACATGGTTGGATGTTTGCCCAATTTCACATGACTGCAGTTCTGCCCTCTGCTTGTGATGTGTGGTACTACAGGCTTGAACTGCGCGCAGGTATGCAGAAAATACAGTATAAACAGGGATAATTTACATTTACATTTTTGTCATTTAGCAGACGCTCTTATCCATCAACTAGATTCAGCCACGGGCCAATTTTTTCTTGAGCAGATGGTCAGGGGGCCAGAACATAATTACAAATAATTTGTAGACTGCAAATTGACCGCAAGAAGCCCAAACAGATATAATATTTGACTAAAACATAATCATTTCAAACGTACAGTTTTATACGATCACATACTGTATATCTCACTATTATGTGTGGGAATACTTTGGAACAGATTTCCAAAATTAAAATCACTTGGAGCTGATTTGCTGGTGTTTATTTAAAAAAATGCTCAGAACATTATTTTTTCTTTTGGGGGGGGGGGGGTCAAATAAAATCACCCGCCAGTTGGGGAACCCTGCTGTACAGTAAGCCACTGTAGCCTCCGCTGCTCTGACAGACTGACTGACATAGAGGAAGTCTATAGTAGAGATAAGAATGTAGTGACATAACTAATCAGCCATCTGGTGATATGTTGGACCCACCTATATGGAGGATGGCAGGGGACAAATAGAGAGGGGTTAAAGAAAAATAATGGCAAAAAAAGGAGAGTGATATATAGAGAGAGAAGCAAAGAGTTAAGAGAAGAGATAGTTGATAACGGGAGAGAGAGAGAAAGGGATTTGGCAATCGTGTAACTTGAGCAGGGCTGAGGGGAGTTCCTTGGCTCGGAACTCATCCATAGTTTAATTGAAGAATAACACACAGGTTCATCAGCTGTGTCAACAAGCTCCTGTTTCTGCTGACTCAGTGCGTGTACGTGTGTGTGTGTGAAAGGGTATGTGTGTGCAATGGTGTACGTGACATGTTTGTATCCTATTTTCTGTTGGCACTATGAGAATCAGTGTGTCACACACACACACACACACACACACACACACACACACACACACACACACACACACACACACACACACACACACACACACACACACACACGGTCGACTTAATGAGCTCTCCACTCCTACAGTTAGCATAGAAAACAACTTCCCCCACAAACACAAACAGACGGACTCTCAACACACCTTTTCTTATTGCACATCCCCCACATAACCACATGCACACACGCACACACGCGCACGCACACGCACACACACACACACAATTTAATCCAGTGTACAGTGCAGTCGCAAAGTATTCAGACCCCTTGACTTTTTACACATTTTGTTACGTTAAAGCCTTATTCTAAAATGGATTAAATTGTTTTTTTCCCCTCATCAATCTACACACAATACCCCATAATGACAAAGTGAAAACAGTTTTTTTGTGTGTGTGCAAATTTATTAAAAATAAACTGAAATATCACATTTACATAAGTATTCAGACCCTTTACTCAGTACTTTATTGAAGCACCTTTGGCAGAGATTACAGCCTCGAGTTTTCTTGGGTATGATGCTACAAGCTAGGCACACCTGTATTTGGGGAGTTTCTACCATTCTTCTCTGCAGATCCTCTCAAGCTCTGTCAGGTTGGATGGGGAGCGTCGCTGCACAGCTATTTTCAGGTCTCTCCAGAGATGTTCAATTGGGTTCAAGTCTGGGCTCTGGCTGGGCCACTTAAGGACATTCAGAGACTTGTCCCGAAGCCACTCCTGCGTTGTCTTGGCTGTGTGCTTAGGGTCCTGTCGGAAGGTGAACCTTCGCCCCAGTCTGAGGTCCTGAGTCCTCTGGTGCAGGTTTTCATCAAGGATCTCTCTGTACTTTGCTCCGTTCATCTTTCCCTCGATCCTGACTAGTCTCCCAGTCCCTGCCACTGAAAAACATCCCCACAGCATGATGCACCGTAGGTATGGTGCCAGGTTTCCTCCAGACGTGACGCTTGGCATTCTGGCCAAAGAGTTCAATCTTGGTTTCATCAGACCAGAGAATCTTCTTTCTCATGGTCTGAGAGTCTTTAGGTGCCTTTTGACAAACTCCAAGCGGACTGTCATGTGCCTTTTACTGAGGAGTGGCTTCCGTCTGGCCACTCTACCATAAAGGCCTGATTGGTGGAGTGCTGCAGAGATGGTTGTCCTTCCGGAAGGTTCTCCCGTCTCCACAGAGGAACTCTGGAGCTCTGTCAGAGTGACCATCGGGTTCTTGGTCACCTCCCTGATCAAGGCCTTCTCCCCCGATTGCTCAGTTTGGCCGGGCGGCCAGCTCTAGGAAGAGTCTTGGTGGTTGCAAACTTCTTCCATTTAAGAATGATGGAGGCCACTGTGTTCTTGGGGACCTTCAATGCTGCATACATTTTTTGGTAACCTTCCCCAGATCTGTGCCTTGACACAATCCTGTACCGACAATTCCTTCGACCTCATGGCTTGTTTTTGCTCTGACATGCACTGTCAACTGTGGGACCTTATATAGACAGGTGTGTGCCTTTCCAAATCATGTCCAATCAATTGAATTTACCAAAGGTGGACTCCAAATCAAGTTGTAGAAACATCTCAAGGATGGTCAATGGAAACAGAATGCACCTGGGCTCAATTTTGAGTCTCATAGCAAAGGGTCTAAATAGTTTTTTATTTTTAATACATTTGCAAAAAATTCTAAAAACCTGTTTTCGCTTTGTCATTATGAGGTATTGTGTGTAGATTGATGGGGGGAAAAAATAATTTAATCAATTTCAAAATAAGGCTGTAACGTAACAAAATGTGGAAATAGCAAAGGGGTCTTCCGAATTTATGTCTGTGGTATTACAAGGAAGTCTTCCAACCTCATAACGCCCATCATGACCACAGTATTTCAAGGCACTGTTGATGCTTCCTGTAACCGTTGATAAGAAAACCTCCCACAACACGTACCTGCTCTTCTCTGTCATAACCTGTTGATTCTATTACAGACTTTGTCCATTCCCATTCCCAAAAGGAAGCTTGTTTCATCAGAACGTTGTGGTTAATGGGTTAATGGGTTAATGATACCTGGAAGGGAAATGGAAATTAACTGGTATTATGTAACACTGTTTTTTCTGTACTCTCTCCAACATGCTGGAGGTGCCAGTGACGTGCTATGAGGTCTGTGGTGAAGCACTTTCGGTGTTAATCAGTATGATACGATCACAAAGATATCCACCAAACAACCACAACCAACCACAAAACAACAGCAGGTAGGCGGTGCAACCATTTTACACATATTCACAGGCCCTAACAGCTTATGCCCCCACACAACTGCCCTGCACGAACAGGCGACTATCAGTGCCATAGACAATGACCCAAATGCCAGCGAGTAGGCCTACTTGTAGACAGTGCTACAGACACAAAATGCCTAGTAGTCAGCACTACTGATTGAGATATCTACACTGAACAAAAATATAAACGCAACATGGAACAATTTCAAAGCCTTTACTGAGTTACAGTTCATTTAAGTAAATCAGACAATTTAAATAAATAAATTAGGCCCAAATCTATGGATTTCACATGACTGGGAATACAGATATGCATATGTTGGTCACAGATACCTTAAAAATAAGGTAGGGGCGTGGATCAGAAAACCAATCAGTATCTGATGTGACCACCATTTGCCTCATGCAGCGCAACAGATCTCCTTCACATAGAGTTGATCAGGCTGTTGATTGTGGCCTGTGGAATGTTGTCCCACTCCTCTTCAATGGCTGTGTGAAGTTGCTGGATATTGGCGGGAACTAGAACACGCTGTCGTACACGTCGATCCAGAGCATCCTCAACATACTCAATGTCTGACATGTCTGGTGAGTATGCAGGCCATGGAAGAACTGGGACATTTTCAGCTTCCAGGAATTGTGTAGAGATCCTTGTGACATGAGGCTGTGCATTATCATGCTGAAACATGAGGTGATGGCGGCGGATGAATGGCACGACAATGGGCCTCAGGATCTCGTCACGGTATCTCTGTGCATTCAAATTGCCATCGATAAAATGCAATTGTGTTCGTTGTCCGTAGCTGATGCCTGCCCATACCATAACCCCACCACCACCATGGGGTAATCTGTTCACAACATTGACATCAGCAAACCGCTCGCCCACACAACGCCATACACAATGTCTGCCATCTGCCCGGTACAGTTGAAACCGGGATTCATCCATGAACGACACACTTCTCTAGCGTGCCAGTGGCCATTGAAGGAGATCTTTTGCCCACTGAAGTCGGTTACGACGCCGAACTGCAGTCAGGTCAAGACACTGGTGAGGACGACGAGCACGCAGATGAGCTTCCCTGAGACGGTTTCTGACAGTTTGTGCAGAAATTATTCGGTTCTGTAAACCCACAGTTTCATCAGCTGTCCGGTGGCTGGTCTCAGACAATCCCTCAGGTGAAGACGCAGGATGTGGAGGTCCTGGGCTAGCGTGGTTACACGTGGTCTGCGGTTTAGAGGCCGGATGGACGTACTGCCAATTTCTCTAAACGACATTGGAGGCGGCTTATGATAGAGAAATGAACATTAAATTCTCTAGCAACAGCTCTGGTGGACATTCCTGCAGTCCGCATGCCAATTGCACCCTCCCACAAAACTTGAGTCATCTGTGGCATTGGGTTGTGTGACAAAACGGTACATTTTAGAGTAGCCTTTTATTGTCCCCAGCACAAGGTGTACCTGTGTAATGATCATGCTGTTTAATCAGCTTCTTGATATGCCACACCTGGATGGATTATCTTGGCAAAGGAGAAATGCTCACCAACATGGAAGTAAACAAATGTATGCACAAAATTGGTTACTACATGATTCCATATGTGTTATTTCATAGTTTTGATTTCTTCACTATTATTCTCCAATGTAGAAAATAGTAAAAATAAAGAAAAACCCTTGAATGAGTATGTGTTCTAAAACTTTTGACCGATAGTGCAGTTTAAAAAAAATAATAATCAGTCCACTAAGCCAAGGAAATTAAATTAACCAAAGTGGTAAAACCTGGCTCTCATCTGAACATTGATATTGTCCAGTATGTTGTAATAGATTCGGCCTCTCTACTCTGATCGGCTGTTTACTACGAGTTTCGCTTTCTGCCAGGAACAGTTCATTGCATTTCTGCTCGAATCGCTCATAGAAACTATCAGTCTTGTCGCTGCCGTTCCAGTACATTCATTTGAGGGCTCCCAAATGGCACAGCGGTGTAAGTTTAGAGGCGTCACTGAAGACCCTGGTTCGATCCCGGGCTGTATCATGATCCGGAGTCCCATAGGGCGGCGCACAATTGGCCCAGCGTCGTCCGGGGTAGGCCGTCATTGTAAAAAATAATCTGTTCTTAACTGACTTGCCTAGTTAAATAAAATAAAAATGTGTGTCTCTGATACGTGTACGGCAAAAATCTATATCCATTATTTTGTTCTGCAGAACACAAAAGACTGTACGTTTAATTGAATATTCCATCATAGGCCAAAAAAAAAGCAAACACAGTGGCGGTATCTAAATGGGTTGCTAACTGTAAAAGAAATGTCAGCAAAGGCATGTAATAGTTCCACATACAGTGGCTTGTGAAAGTATTCACCCCCCTTGGCATTTTTCCTATTTTGTTGCCTTACAACCTGGAATTAAAATGGATTTTTGGGGGGTTTGTATCATTTCATTTACACAACATGCCTACCACTTTGAAGATGCAAAATATTTTTTATTGTGAAACAAACAACAAATAAGACAAAAGAACAGAAAACTTGAGCATGCATAACTATTCACCCCCCCCCCCCCCCCCAAAGTCAATACTTTGTAGAGCCAACTTTTTCAGCAATTACAGTTGCAAGTCTCTTGGGGTTTGTCTCTATAAGCTTGGCACATTTAGCCACTGGGATTTTTGCCCATTCTTCAAGGCAAAACTGCTCCAGCTCCTTCAAGTTGGATGGGTTCCACTGGTGTACAGCAATCTTTAAGTCATACCACAGATTCTCAATTGGATTGAGGTATGGGCTTTGACTAGGCCATTCCATGTCATTTAAATGTTTCTCCTTAAACCACTCGAGTGTTGCTTTAGCAGTATGCTTAGGGTCATTGTCCTGCTGGAAGGTGAACCTCCGTCCCAGTCTCAAATCTCTGGAAGACTGAAACAGGTTTCCCTCAAGAATTTCCCTGTATTTAGCGCCATCCATCATTCCTTCAATTCTGACCAGTTTCCCAGTCCCTGCCGATGAAAAACATCCCCACAGCATGATTCGGGATGGTGTTCTCGGGGTGATGAGAGGTGTTAGGTTTGCACCAGACATAGCATTTCCCTTGATGGCCAAAAAGCTACATTTTAGTCTCATCTGACCAGAGTATCTTCTTCCATATGTTTGGGGAGTCTCCCACATGCTTATTTTTTTCTTTAAGCAATGGCTTTTTTCTGGTCACTCTTCGGTAAAGCCCAGCTCTGTGGAGTGTACGGCTTAAAGTGGTCCTATGGACAGATACTCCAATCTCCTCTATGGAGCTTTGCAGTTCCTTCAGGGTTATCTTTGGTCTCTTTGTTGCCTCTCTGATTAATGCCCTCCTTGCCTGGTCTGTGAGTTTTGGTGGGCGGCCCTCTCTTGGCAGGTTTGTTGTGGTGCCATATTCTTTCCATTTTAAAATAATGGTTTTAATGGTGCTCCGTGGGATGTTCAAAGTTTCTGATATTTTTCTATAACCCAACCCTGATCTGTACTTCCCTGACCTGTTTAGAGAGCTCCTTGGTCTTCATGGTGCCGCTTACTTGGTGGTGCCCCTTGCCAGACTCTGGGGCCTTTCAGAACAGGTGTATATATGCTGAGATCCTGTGATAGATCATGTGACATTTAGATTGCACACAGGTGGACTTTATTTAACTAATTATGTGACTTCTGAAGGTAATTGGTTGCACCAGATCTTATTTAGGGGGTTCATTACAAAGGGGGTGAATACATATGCACGCACCATTTTTCCGTTATTAATTTTTTTGCATTCTTTGAAACAAGTAATCTTTTCCATTTCACTTCACCAATTTTGACTTTTTTGTGTATGCCCATTACATGAAATCCAAATCCATTTAAATTAGAGGTTGTAATGCAACAAAATAGGAAAAAAGTGAAGGGGGATGAATACTTTTGCAAGGCACTGTAGTTGCCCCTGGGCCTATTTGATGAGCTGGCACTCTCGTCGTTGCCACTAAATGCCAACTCCTGTTTACCTAGGTAGCATGCAGCATTAATTACCTTTGTATGGTGCATGCTGATGTTCAATCTCCGTTGTTCATTCAGTGCCAGATCTATCCGTGAGCTTCCAAATCCCAGAGCTATCTGGCTTTGGATGTGAGACACAGATTTCTCATGCTTATTGAGTGCTATAGGTAAGTTGTTCAAGTTGCAGTAACGCTGTCGCTGGTGGAGAACAGCAGCCAGGGGAAGCAGTAGAGTCGGCTGCTGGCAGTGCAGCCACAGAGCCAGTCTTTTATTTGACACCACTCAGACTGAAATGATCGTGATATTCTATTTCCCTTCCTTTGATGTAGGTCACTTACTTTGATGTACAGTATGTCCCTAAGCTCAGGTGCTGCTTCCATCACTTATCACCCCCTGTTTCGCTACAAAATCCAACTTTTAAAACAGTTTCAGATGCAATGTTAGTCATCCTGATCATCCTTTAGCTAGCAGTAAAATGAACATAACCGGCAGATGACGTGTGACGTCCATAGGCAGGAGCGAGCTCTGCCTTTCCTCCTGCCTTTCCCATTAAAATTTTCACGTCAATACGCATGCACATTTATTATTTGAGTGCAATGAAAATGAATGGGACATATTGAAATACGTAAAGCTTAATAAAGAGCAGTGATACTAGCAAGAGCAGTGTGCGGGTTTCTTATTTTCTCATATTTGTTTCACATATTGACACATGAAAGGCAGCGAAGCTCTCTGCCTGCCTTTCGGTGTCTGTTAACTGTCAGTATAAGGTGAAACATGCATGTGCAAGTCATGTCAATGCCTTGTGTTGAGTTTTGAGTTTGAAGTGCGGGAAAAAGGCACACGGCAAGGCTGCCTTTCCCCTGGCCTCTATGCGCATTTTGTACCAGATCACCGCAAGTTTGGGAAGTACTAGTTCATAAATCAATTTTATCATGCAGAAAAAACATAAAGATGACAAAATTATTATTGATAAAATGTGTATTTACTTTTCATTACAGTTATTTTTTCGTTCATTTTTCATTCATTTTCACGTCACTGGGAGATACAGCAGGCTAGATTAAGGTCATTATAATCATTAGTAATTGTCTGTGTAACGGATGTGTTGGGTGACAATGTTTACTTTAGATGTCACATAGGGGAGAGTGGAGTAAGTAGATAATTTTATTTTACAATCAGCATCACTACATCAAGGGAAATATAGTATTATTTCTAACAAAGATATCTACATATATATCAGAATTCATGTAGACATAACAGTTTTGAAAACAGCTTTTCCAAAAAAGAGGTCTCTTGGCACAACTTACCCCAGGTATGGGGTAAGATGTGCATAGGGACAAGGTAAGTTTAGCCGCCTTGGTGTAAGTGGGTGATGGCGTCTTGTGATAGTGGGTGATGGTGCTGGTGGGTCAAAGTTTAATTCATGGAATGGGGCAGGGGCGGTGTGTTCAATAGGGCGATATGGGCGACGCACTGCCAAACGGGAAAAGGAAGGGATTTTTTTTCTAATCAATTATATCACGGCAACAGTAGTTATCAGTGTTCTAATCTGATCTGACTGCCACTAAATGTCAAATCAGGCTAAAGTCGTGCTTCAAATGGCCCCGCCCGTTTTTGGGGCGATTTCAGTCATGTTGAAAATCGCCCAGAAGTCTGTCAAGAGTTTTCAACTCTTAATGATCGGCTATGAAAAGCCAACTGAGAGACCTGAGCCCTAGGACCATACGTCGGGACTACCGGCCGTGGTGACTCCTTGCTGTCCCCAGTCCGCCTGGCCTTGCTGCTATTCCAGTTTCAACTGTTCTGCCTGCGGTTATGGAACCCCTACCTGTCCCAGACCTGCTGTTTTCAACTCTTAATGATCGGCTATGAAAAGCCAACTGAGATTTATTCCTGATTATTATTTGACCATGCTTGTCACTTATGAACATTTTTGAACATCTTGGCATGGTTCTGTTATAACCTCCACCCGGCACAGCCAGAAGAGGACTGGCCACCCCTCATAGCCTGGTTCCTCTCTAGGTTTCTTCCTAGGTTTTGGCCTTTCTAGGGAGTTTTTCCTAGCCACCGTGCTTCTACACCTGCATTACTAGCTGTTTGGGGTTTTAGGCTGGGTTTCTGTACAGCACTTCGAGATATTAGCTGATGTACGAAGGGCTATATAAAATAAAATTGATTGTTTGATTGATAGACTCCCATGTAAAATCTATTTTTTTCAAATTTCAAAGCTTTCAATACAATCTCTATGGGTGTCTGTGGGCTTGCACTTACGCGCTTTCGTCATACGTGACGTAACCATGAACGTAACTAAGAAAATAGCGGCTAGCAGCGTCTCTGTTGCGACCTGCAGTGTGGCGTTATCTTATGTTTTTAATTTGTACACTTAGTGGCGTTATTTTATGTTTTTAATTTGTACACTTAGTTTACAAACATTCTGCCAACCATGGATTTCCAGTGGTGGGTTTTGGACTGATCTTGTTGATCGTGTACATACCCGCTACGAACGGACTAAATAATGAAAACGCTGCTGGCAGCGGAATCCAATACAGCTGGGAGACTTGGCTGGATGACAGAGTCCCGGACAGAGAAGTGGAGCCGGCCGGCTTCACCCTGGTCAGAGCGGACCGCGATCTGGCACAGTCACAGGGAAAATCGATCCTGGTAAGAGAGCGACTCTGTACCCCCGACATTGAACTGCTTTCTGTGTCACTGCGACCTTACTATCTGCCCCGTGAGTTCCCCCAATTGTTTGTTACCGTTGTGTACTGTTGATAATCACAAGTTTACTGGAGAACTGAGACCAAGTAGAGACTTTGGACAGGGTGGATATGGTATAATAAAGGCAGTTTATTCAGAGGTAAAGATATCTGGAATCGCGTGCACGGACTCGTTCGTCAAACTCTTAGGGAGCTATCTGAAGAGAGCCCCGAAAACATTGTGTGCAGACATTTTATACAATAAATGATGTAGGTTGAATCTAGTAGTTCTGATCTTCTGATTGGTCCTGATGAGTTGGGCGATGTCCCCTCCACTGTTGCATTGGCTCTGAGTCGGGTTCTCTGTCTTCAAATGTTCAGTCTAAAGAGAGGGGATTTTTGTGTGTGTGTGTGTGTGTGTTTAACAGTGATGATGTGTGTGTGTGTGTGTGTTATCAGTGATGATGTGTGTGTGTGTGTGTGTGTGTGTGTGTGTGTGTGTGTCCTCAGAGCAAGAACTCGTGAGTTGGAAGAACTGAGAGACCTATGGCGTGGGTGTTGTCCTTGGCCACCTGCTGACAAGGCTGACAAGATAGGACTCTTTTGTCCATTGTTATAGGATAGGAACAGCATTGATTGAAAACAAACGCCCAACACAAAATGGGTCATGCACAAGATTTTAGTCAGACCAAGCTATAACATTATATATTTACTACGACAGTACATTCAACCAAAAGCTAATATAACAAAGGCATCAGAGATTATTTATAATCTGTCACAGAAACTGGAATCCATCTCCCCAGATCAGTCAATAAATGCTTCTGGTATTGACTTATATGCTGCCCCTGTCTTCATGTTGTTGCTGGACATATCTTTTTTAAAATGTGTGTAGGTCACCTAAATCATCAGAAAAATTGCCCCTCCTGAGAATTTTTTCAGGAGCCGCCACTGGAATGGGGGTGTGGTATATTGTATATCTTAAATGTATGCCTACATTCAGATATACAGTAGATCTCTCTGTTCAATAGCACCTACCCTTCCAGGGATGTTGTTTCGATGTGCCAATTCGTAGGCAAGTTCTCTGCATTTGAGGCTACTAAGCCCATGAAACTGGTCCGCGAGATTCTTGATATGTTTTGCAAGCTCAGACTCCATGTCATCAGATAAGACCTTGTGTGCATCTGCTACTCTATCACAGTTTCTCTTTCGCACAGGTTTATTTTTTGTCAATGTACCTCTTCAGTGTCATTCAGTCTATGTGTTCATCTCTTGCTGCTGCTCTAATAGACTTCTTCCCTTCTCTCACTTCCTTGGCTGCTCTTCTCAAGAACCTCAAGGGGGGCTAGACCCATGCTTGTTTTACGTTTGTATACACAGGTTATGATGATGTCTACTCTGTAAAAATAAAAATGCACTATCTTGAGTTCATATGCATGACACATTGCAAAAAGACTATGCATATTACGCATAAAACTGACCAAATCTAATCATCATTAGTATTGGGTATGGTGGCCATTGGCTCAACTTACCCGATGGCCATTGACTCAACTTACCCCAAGGTAAACATTTTGACTATATTAGCCCACACAGCTACAAGGATATACTTTCATGGTAGGTTTTGGACCTCATATTGTAGCTTATAGAGACCCCAACTGATGTATCAAACAGTCTTAAAACAATCTACTTTGGTTGAAACCTATAACACAATAAATTCATATGACTTCATGAAAATCTGTTTTTTAGACCTAATTTGCTTACAGGGATGTAGTGCTGCTGGAGCATGAAGGAGCGGCGCTCCCTCACTTTTTTCAATTTGAGAATGCACAGAGCTGGTAAAAGTATTTCTGGAGAAAAAAAATCTGAAGCTGAATCAATGTCCCGCAAGATCACTTAATGATGAATAAGTATTTGGTAACACTTTACTTGACACCTAGCATTATAACACATTATGACATGTTCATAACCATGTCATAATATGTAATAACAGCTGACATAACTTGTCATAACCTGTCATAATATGGTCATAAGACTGTCATGACACATATATTTAGACCTGTTGTGACATATATTGCGTTATTTTATAGCTGGTTATATATTTAAACCTGTTGTGACATATATTGCGTTATTTTATGGCTGTTATGACACCTAAATAAGAGTGTCAAAACCCACCAAATCTACCACACAAGGCACAATATTACATTACACCATAGCCTACTTGGTGTCAATAGTATTTTTATGTTATATAACATTTTCTGAAATTGACCATACTGAATTATCATTGTAATTGCGCACACATTGATGTCAAACATGCACCTACCCCAATGCTATGTTGCTGATGATTGGGATGAATTAGGAGAAGACTTCAAGAGCAGGACAAGACACCCATTTTTTGACAGATGACTGACATAAGGGTATGTATGTGATAGGCCTATCTGGCTGATATGGTTCTGATGGTCATAATGCTTCTTGACAGTGTCATGAAGTGTATTTTCTTAGACCAACTAAAGTGACACAGGATGATCATAATGCTTCTTGACAGTGTCATAAAGTGTAAAAACATGACTCATTACAACAACAACAAAGGATTTAAGAAACCCATTTTCAAACGAAAGGAAACTTCTTGGCATGGAAAAAACCCATTTGAATAAATGTCGGTTTTGACAGACTTATGTAGGTGTCATAGCCAGCCATAAAATAACGCAATATATGTCACAACAGGTGTAAATATATGGGTCATGACAGTGTTATGATCATATTATGACAGGTTATGACAAGTTATGTCAACTGCTATGACATATTATGACATGGTTATGACCGTGTCATAATGTGTTATGATGCTAGGTGTCAACTAAAGTGTTACAGAGTATTTTACATTTTAGGACGGTTAGCTGAAGCTGAATAGTCACATTTATTTTCTCATGCAGCCAAAACTCAACCGCGTGCGCCACTAGGCAGGATATATGCTTTGATTGAAACAAAATACAAGACAGGCTAATCATTTGTTAAAACCATCTGCAAAAATTTGCTCCAGAAACAGTAATTGAAGACAATCTAAATGCATATTCCCATGAAACTGATTGAGATCAAATGACTGGCATGCAGATGCAGTTTGGACATTTCACCGGTAAAACGTGAAGATATATAGTTAATGATTGACAGTGATGATGGCCTTTTTTTAAATTAGCTATGCCTAACTTGGTGTTTGAGGGTATTAAAAATAGAAACATTTCTTGACACAACATGTGTGGACATAGGCAGGCTTTGCAATTCGAGGATGCATTTTATGCATATTCTAAAATAATATTTAATAGACTACATTTCTCGGTACAAACTTTGATTGAGAAATCATGCTCCCGCACCTAAAAGAATGGCACTACACCACTGCTTGCTAAACACTTTTTCCATGTGGTTTCTTCCTTCACAGACTCCATGAATTTATGACCTCTTCCTAAATAAATGATCACATTATTAATTTTGTGTATAGTTTCCTAGAAACAAGGGGTGGCTCAACTAACCCTTAGGCTCAACTTACCCAACTCTCCTCTGCTGTACCTCAAGCATATTTCCTCTATTACTGTAAATAAAGAATTGTGTAAGAATGGTACTTTATTTATCTCAAAGAGCGTTCTTTTACAGAGAGCGGGAATGTCTCATGGCTTACTGCCATCTTCTGTTTCACCTAAATCCGAATTTAAACGTCTCTCTTTCTTTCTCTCTCTTTCTTCTCTGCTTTTTCACTATTTTTCGATCGGGGCTGAGAAGTGAACAATGACTCCTTGGCAGTGGTTGTGTGTGTGAGGGTAAGCTCTTGGTATGTCTGTGGAATGGACTGATCGTGGGCTCAAATTCCAAACCTCCATCTCTCTTTACTGTTTATTCTCCTTTACTGTTTTCTGTCACCTCTCTCTACATCCGTACTGTAGGTAGTGAACTTTGAGAGGGGGGAATCTTCCAGTTCCCGTCCCGTAAAAGCCAGCTACAATAGTTTCTGTTCTATCTCTGCTCCCTAAACAGGACTGACAGAGTCTTGGACACCAAGCACAGCAGATTAATTCAGTCATTACAGATAGTCATTCTATGAATCATCGGCCAAACCGCTCTTAATGTTTTGACCTTTTTCCTGGGACAGCTGTGGAGAGCATGCTACAGCGAGGCAGCGCACGTCTACGTGACCGCCGACAAACTTTAGGGGATCCCCCCCTGCCTCACCCATCCTATAGAATAACAGGGAAGAGGACCAAGGGATCAAATGCCTCAGCAAATGGGAAATTCTCTCTCTCTCTCTCTCTCTCTCTCTCTCTCTCTCTCTCTCTCTCTCTCTCTCTCTATCTATCTCTCTCTCTCTCTCTCTCTCTCCCTCTCTCTCTCTCTCTCTCTCTCTCTCTCTCTCTCTCCATCCATCCATCTTCTTTGCGTATTTCCAGTAAGTGAGTGAGTTCTGGGGCCTTGTTATTTTTAGCAGTGTAGTTTAGAGGGTTCAAAGAGAGTCCAGTGACTCAGAGAGGAAGTCAAACAAAGGGAAAGTGAAAGGAAAGTCAGGAGAATATACTACATATAATAAATTTGATGATACAGTGTTAGCAAAACATGGTTTCAACATCTTCACAAGAGATATCAGAGTAATATTCCTGTAAAGCTTAGAGAGGATCTCATGTCAAATGCTGTTGAAGTAATATGGCATATGGCTACAGGTTCACCTGCTTCACCTAAAGCCCAATCTTGTGGGAAGCTGCTATGGACCACCAAGTGCTAACAGTCAGTATCTGGATAATAAATGTATATATGAAATGCTTGATAATGTATGTGATATCAACAGAGTGGTATATTTTCTGGGTGACCGATACAGTGACTGACTTTCATCAAGCTGCTCATTCAAGAAAAAGCTTCAAACTGTAACTAGTGCCTGCAACCTGGTTCAGGTTATCAGTCAACCTACCAGGGTATTTACAAACAGCACAGGAATTAAATCATCCACATCTATTGATCACATCTTTACTAATGCTGCAGAAATCTGCTTTAAAGCAGTGTCTAAATCCAAATCCGGAAGTAGTGATCATAATATAGTAGCCATATCTAGGAAAACAAAAGTTCCAAAGGCTGGGCCTATTTTAGTGCATAACAGGTCAAACAATACGTTTTGTAGTGATTTCTATGTTGAACATGTAAAGAATATTTGCTGGTCTGTGGTCTGTAATGAGGAGCAACCAGATGCTGCACTTGACACATTTATGAAATTGATTATTCCAGTTACTAATAAGCATGCACCCATTAAGAAAATGACTGTAAAAACTGTTAAATCCCTGTGGATTGATGAGGAATTGAAAAATGGCATGGTTGAGAGGGATGAGGCAAAAGGAATGGCAAATAAGTCTGGCTGCACAGCCGATTGGCAAATGTACTGTAAATTGAGAAATAACATGACTAAACTGAACAAAAAGAAGAAGAAACTGTATTATGAAACAAAGGTAAATGATATAAAGAATGCCAAAAAGGCGAATTCGGCTCCATCATTCATTGAATCAGATAGCTAATTTCTCACAAAACCCACTGATATTGCCAACTACTTGAATTACTTTTTATTGGCAAGATTAGCAAATTTAGGCATGACATGTCAACAACAAATTCTGAACCTAAACATCCATGCATAACTGACCAAATTATGAAAGTCAAGCATTGTCATTTTTATTCCTGTACAATTATTGTTGTCTATCAACAATGACAAGCCACCTGGGTCTGGCAACTTGGATGGAAAATTACTCAGGATGATAGCGGACGATATTGCTACTCCTATTTGCCTCTCTTTAATCTAAGCCTTTAGAAAAGTGTGCCCTCAGGCCTGGAGGGAAGTAAAAGTCATTCCACTACCCAAGAATAGCAAAGCAACATTTACTTGCTCAAACAGCCGACCAATCAGCCTGTTACCAACCCTTAGTAAACTTTTGGAAAAAATTGTGGTTGACCAGATACAATACTATTTCACAGTAAACAAATTAACAACAGATTTTCAGCACGCTTATAGGGAAGGGCATTCAACATGTACGGCACTTACACAAATGGCTGATGATTGGCTGAGAGAAATTGATAATACAAATATTGTGGGAGCTGTTTTGTTAGACTTCAATGCAGCTTTTGACATTATTGATCATAATCTGCTGCTGGAAAATGTATGTGTTATGGCTTTACATCCATCCCCTGCTACATTGTGGATCGAGAGTTACGTATACTGTATAACAGAACACACTGGGTGTTCTTTAATAGAAGCCTCTCCAACATAATCCATTCAGGCATCCCCCAGAGCAGCTGTTTAGGCCCCTTACTTTTTTCAACCTCTACTAATGACCAGCCACTGGCTCTGAGTAAAGCCTGTGTGTCTATGTATGCTGAAGTCTCAACACTATACACGTCAGTTACCACAGCAAGTGAAATCACAGCAACATTTAACAAAGAGCTGCAGTCAGTTTCAGAATGGGTGGCAAGAAATAAGTTTGTCCTAAATATTAAAAAAATTAAAAGCAGTGTGTTTGGGATATTCACTAAACACTAAACCCTCGACTAACCGGTGCCCCCGCACATTGACTTGGTACCGGTACCCCCTGTATATAGCCTCGCTATTGTTGTTTTTACTGCTGCTCTTTAATTATTTGTTACTTTTATTTCGTATTATTTTATTTTGTATTTTTGTGTGATTTTTTTTGGTATTCTTTCTTAAAACTGCATTGTTGGTTAAGGGCTTGTAAGTAAGCATTTCACGTTAAGGTCTAAACCTGTTGTATTCGGCGCATGTGACAAATACAATTTGATTTGATTTGATTTGATTTAAATCTCAACTAAACCTTGTAATGAATAATGTGGAAATTGAACAAGTTGAGGAGACTAAACTGCTTGGAGTTTATCAATGCAACGGTAGTACATCACTGGGGCCAAGCTTCCTGCCATCCAGGACCTGTATACCAGGCTGTGTCAGAGGAAGGTCTGGAGGCAAAAGAAACGCACAACTGTTTAGGCGAGGTGCTGGATAGCAGTGTAGAACACTTGACAAAGAAAAAGAGAGCCGCACACTCTAGGAGCTCAGATGCAATAATTTAATAACCTGATAACCAACGTTTCGACAGACAAGCTGTCTTCATTTTAATAACCTAATAACCAACGTTTCAACAGACAGACAGATTGTCTGTCGAAATGTTGGTTATTAGGTAATTAAATTATTGCATCTGAGCTCCTAGCGTGTGCGGCTCTCTTTTTCTTTTTCAGGTGTCAGAGGAAGGCCCTAAAAATTGTCAAAGACTCCAGCCACATAGACTATTCTCTCTGCTACCGCACGGAGTGCAAAGTCTAGGTCCAAAAGGCTCCTTAACAGCTACTACCCCCAAGCCATAAGACTGCTGAATAGTTAATCAAATGGCTACCCGGACTATTTGCATTGACCCCCCGTTTTTTTACGCTGCTGCTACTCGTTGTTTATTATCTATGCATAGTCACTTTACCCCTAATTACATGTACATATTAGCTAAATTACCTCGACTAACCTGTACCCCCACACATTGACTCGGTACCGGTACCCCCTGTGTATAGCCTTGTTATTGTTATTTTATTGTGTTACTTTCTTTTTACTTTACTTTTCTTAACTCTTGTTTTTCTTAAAACTGCATTGTTGGTTAAGGGCTTGTAAGTAAGCATTTCACGTTAAGGTCTAAACCTGTTGTATTCTGCGCAAGTGACAAATAACATTTGATTTGATTTGATAAGTCTGTCCATAATAAAGCCCTAGTTTTGTCATACCTGGACTAATGTCCAGTCGTGTGGTCAGGTGCCACAAAGAGGGACTTAGGAAAATTACAGAACAGGCCAGTACGGCTGGCCCTTACATGTACATGGAGAGCTAACATTAACAATATGCATGTCAATCACTCCTGGCTCAAAGTAGAAGAGAGATTGACTTCATCACTACTTGTTTTTGTGAGAAGTATTGACATGTTGAATGCACCGAGCTGTCTTTTTAAGCTGTCATCAAGGCAAAGGGTGGCTATTTGAAGAATCTCAAATATAAAATGTATTATTATTTTTTTTATTAATTTGTTTAACACTTTTTTGGTTACTACATGATTCCATATGTGTTATTTCATAGTTTTGGTGTCTTCACTATTATTCTACAATGTAGAAAATAGTAAAAATAAAGAAAAACCCTTGAATGAGTAGGTGTGTCCAAACTTTTGACTGGTACTGTATATTTTCAGTCTAATACTGCTATTTACTTACTTTTGTAGCTCTTCGTCAGAAGATTGCTTTTTTAACTGTCCTCTCCAAGTTTAGCTGGAATTTAGACCGAAAGGATTTGACAAATATTAGTAAACCTTCTACGCTCGTGCAGTACAGTGTACAGTCAGTAAGCAGTTCAGCAGTTACACTGGCGGGCCCTGGTGGCAATACATTTGTAAAAACCAAAATGTTATCTTGACTTGGAAGAAGTCCAGTGTTGGATAGTCATAGCCAGCTTGCTAACATAGCATCGCTCTGTTTGAGCCAGGTGTTTGAGTAGGCTAAACTAGCTAGCTGCATTTGCTAGCTAAGTAAGTGCAAGTGAAAAGAAATTATGAAATATAGCTATCTCTCTCTCGCTCTCTCTCTCTCTCTGGCTTCTTCTTTATTTTTGAAGAAATGAATTTGTTCAAAACTGTTCAACTATTGTCTTTCTCGCTCTTTGAGTCAACTACACTCCAAAGTTAAATCTAGAATCGGTTTCCTATTTCGCAACAAAGCCTCCTTCACTCATGCTGCCAAACATGCCCTCGTAAAACTGACTATCCTACTGATCCTTGACTTCGGCGATGTCATTTACAAAATAGCCTCCAACACTCTACTCAGCAAATTGGATGTAGTCTATCACAGTGCCATCCGTTTTGTCTCCAAAGCCCCATATACTACCCACCACTGTGACCTGTACGCTCTTGTTGGCTGGTCCTCACTACATATTCGTCGCCAAACCCACTGGCTCCAGGCCATCTATAAATCACTGCTAGGCAAATCCCCGCCTTATCTTAGCTAATTGGTCACCATAGCAACACCCACCCGTAGTCTGCGCTCCAGCAGGTATATCTCACTGGTCATCCCCAAAGCCAACACCTCATTTGGCCGCCATTCCTTCCAATTCTCTGCTGCCAATGACTGGAACAAATTGCAAAAATCTCTGAAGCTGGAGACACTTATCTCCCTCACTAACTTTAAGCATCAGTTGTCAGAGCACCTTACTGATCACTGCACCTGTACACAGCCCATCTGAAATTAGCCCGCCCAACTACCTCATCCCTATGTTGTTATTTATTTTGCTCATTTGTACCCCAGTATCTCTATTTGCACATCATCTCTTGCACATCTATCATTCCAGTGTTAATACTAATTGTAATTATTTTGCACTATAGCCTATTTATTGCCTTACCTCCATAACTTGCTACATTTGCACACACTGTATATATATTTATTTCTGTTGTATTTTTGACTTTGTTTTGTTTTACCCCATATGTAACTCTGTGTTGTTGTTTTTATCGCACTGCTTTGCTTTATCTTGGCCAGGTCGCAGTTGTAAATGAGAACTTGTTCTCAACTGGTTTACCTGGTTAAATAAAGGTGAAAAATAAATAAAAAAAATAAACATGTTATGCACTGCAGTGCTCGCTAGCTGTAGCTTATGCTTTCAGCACTAGATTCATTCTCTGATCTTTTCATTGGGTGGAAAACATGTCAGTTCATGCTGCGAGAGCTCTGATGGGTTGGAGGTATTCGTCCGGAACTTGTCATAATTACTGTGTAAGTCTATGGAAGGTGGTGAGAACCATGAGCCTCCTAGGATTTGTACTGAAGTCAATGTACCCAGAAGAGGATGGAAGTTAGCTGCACCATGGTGCTACCCTACAGAGTGCTGTTGAGGCTAGTGTAGACCTTCATTGCAAAACACTGTGTTTTAATATATTCTTTGGTGACGTGAATATATTTACTATAGTGTTATCTAAAAAGGATAACTTAAAATGTTCCACTATTATGATTTTTATGAAATTCACTGAGGAGGATGGTTCTCCCCGACCTCCTCTGAGGAGCCACCACTGCAACAAACACTCCTGGTCAAACACTTTCAAACCCACCCCACATCCTCCCTCTGCATCACAGGTCTGGAGATGAAAGCCTTCTGGGCCATATCCCAGAGAAGAGCGGCTGAATCCAGGTGGATTGCCAAAATTAAGACCTTGGCTCCATTTGGTTTGAATGGTCAAGAATAGTACACAGCCTTGACCTGTAGGGGTTGGTTGGGCCCAATTATGAGAGCCAGAGGGGCCAGCAACATGAGGAGGAAGTTCCGATTTTTGTTCTTTATTTGCCTTGTCTTGTTTTGTCTTTTATATTTATACAATGTTCTTATATTAAGCACTTTAACAGCACTTATTTTTACAGCTCTTAATGCCTAAATCCCTTTATCCCTTGATGTGATTTTCCATAATTTACTATATTATTTGCTTATTCAATGATTTATCTATTAATTTATTGATCCAGCTTGCATGCTTTATTATTATTATTATTATTATTGTTATTATATATTCTACTTGTTTACCCTCTTTATCAACCCTTGTCTTCCTCTCATTGAATCATCGCAGGTGACCCCTCTGAGCTCTCGACCGCCATTGATCCCTTAGGCAAATAACCACTCAATGTTCTCCCACCCTCTCCAGACCGGACTGACTTGCAGTATGCAGACAGAGCAGGAAGTTGCAATAGGCCCGTACAACCAATGGTTTGCTCCTAATTTTCCTGGTTTTGCTATCCTTGTGAGGACTTCAGGGCCCAGATTCAAAAAACACTTCATACACAAAAATGTAAGAAGCTTCTCAAGAAAATAAAAAAACTATACTGAAACATTCAGATGAAGTTTGTGAGTCAAATAAACATGTTTAATTGATTTCATTAGCTTATTTTCTCACTTCCATGAGTTTGAGACAAGGGTTTAGTTATCTTGGAATTAAGAAAAGTTCCAAGAAAGAAATCCAATAACTTTTTTTCAATAATCTAATTTCTTCTTAACTATTTTCTTAAGAAGAAACATAGGAAGAAACGTAAGAACATTTTCAAGAACTCTATTGAGGAATAGCAACTTTTCGTAAGTTTCTTCTTAAATATAAAGTTATGGAAAAAGTTGCACTTACAGTGGCTTGCGAAAGTATTCACCCCCCTTGGCATTTTTCCTATTTTGCTGCCTTACAACCTGGAATTAAAATGGATTTTTGGTGGGTTTGTGTCATTTGATTTACACAACATGCCTACCACTTTGAAGATGCAAAATATTTTATATTGTGAAACAAACAAGAAATAAGACAAAAAACAGAAAACTTGAGCATGCATAACAGCAATCTTTAAGTCATACCACAGATTCTCAATTGGATTGAGGTCTGGGCTTTGACTAGGCCATTCCAAGACATTTAAATGTTTCCCCTTAAACCACTCGAGTGTTGCTTTAGCAGTATGCTTAGGGTCATTGTCCTGCTGGAAGGTGAACCTCTGTCCCAGTCTCAAATCTCTGGAAGACTGAAACAGGTTTCCCTCAAGAATTTCCCTGTATTTAGCGCCATCCATCATTCCTTCAATTCTGACCAGTTTCCCAGTCCCTGCTGATGAAAAACATCCCCACAGCATGATGCTGCCCCCACCATGCTTCACTGTGGGGATGGTGTTCTCGGGGTGATGAGAGGTGTTGGGTTTGCACCAGACATTGCGTTTTCCTTGATGGCCAAAAAGCTCAATTTTAGTCTCACTTGACCAGAGTACCTTCTTTCATATGTTTTGGGAGTCTCCCACATGGCTTTTGGCGAACACCAAACTTATTTTTTTCTTTAAGCAATGGCTTTTTTATGGCCACTCTTCCGTAAAGCCCAGCTCTGTGGAGTGTACGGCTTAAAGTGGTCCTATGGACATATACTCCAATCTCTGCAGTGGAGCTTTGCAGCTCCTTCAGGGTTATCTTTGGTCCCTTTGTTGCCTCTCTGATTAATGTCCTCCTTGCCTGGTCCGTGAGTTTTGGTGGGCAGCCCTCTCTTGGCAGGTTTGTGGTGGTGCCATATTCTTTCCATTTTTTTATAATGGATTTAATGGTGCTCTGTGGGATGTTCAAAGTTTCTGATATTTTTTTATAACCCAACCCTGATCTGTACTTCTCCACAACTTTGTCCCTGACCTGTTTGGAGAGCTCCTTGGTCTTCATGGTGCCCCTTGCTTAGTGGTGTTGCAGACTCTGGGGCCTTTCAGAACAGGTGTATATATACTGAGATCATGTGACAGATTATGTGACACTTAGATTGCACACAGGTGGACATTATTTAACTAATTATGTGACTTCTGATGGTAATTGGTGGCACCAGATCTTATTTAGGGGCTTCATAGCAAAGGGGGTGAATACATACGCACGCACCACTTTTCCGTTATCCATTCAAATGACAGGTTGTAATGCAACAAAATAGGAAAAATGCCAAGGGGGATGAATACTTTTGCAAGGCACTGTAAGAAGAAATGTCTTCTTAAGAAGGTTTTGTGAATCCAGCCCCTGGTCCCCACAAGGATAGTAAAAAAAAAAACACACACACACACACACACAAACACACAAACCTTATCTGTACCCTTCACCACAAATATATAATAGCCATTTCCAGGTTTGACCTCAGATACAGTTCAGATAATTGATCTGTTTTAATAACTCCAACCACCTGTTCCCTAACCTTAAATCTCTCTGAGGGTGGACTCACTGGTTGACTTACAAACGGACCCTAGACCTGTAGTCAATTACCTTCTTTCTAAAAAGTAAACTCAATGACATTTAGGGTTTGGCACAGTTCCATTTCAATTCATTTAATCCAAGAGAGAAACTCTGGGCTCTAGTTATAGACTCTCACCTGGTCAAGAAAAACTCCTGGCCCTTCTAATGTTAACTGAAACTCTTTCAGTTTACAATTGACTGGATATAATTGTATTTATAGTGCCATACCGTAACCTCTATGGCTGTGCAAGCACGCTAACCCTTGTTGAACTCATTCCACAAATATTTACTTAACTGCCGTTGAAAGCACCTTGCCCTTACAATGCAACACTGGCAGCCATTTCACCATAAAAGCCCTGTTTATATATTTGACTATAAACTTTATAACCTGAAACCCTGCAATAACCCTGGTCTCAGGTCAATTTACAGTATAATTTCATAACAGAGATTGTAAAACTGAAGTGTTGTTGTAGTAACAGTATTGCTGGATTGGGTTTACATACTCTGTGTGTTGTTTGAACATGTTTATTCCTTATTCAGCTTTGATTTGAACAGATGTGTGCACTGCTATAAAAGCTGGAAATGTACCAGGCAGGGAGAAAACCATTCACTGTATTCCTGAGTGTGAGATTAAAACACACACACACCACTGTGAGCACACACCAATGCTCATAAGCGCCGCGCACACACACCCACAGACATGCAGGCAACGGTCCAAAACAGAGACCAAGGGGCACACCTGAACACAATAAGATCTGCCAAATGTTGGAGCAGCAGAAATGCTCGGTTAGAGAGGGATGTCTCCAATTAGGCCTTTATTTACATTGTTCCACTTGACAGCACTGGGACTGACAAACACACACAAGCAGGCATGCACACACGCACACATACAGTTGAAGTCAGAAGTTTACATACACCTTAGCCAAATACATTTAAACTCAGTTTTTCACAATTCCTGACATTTAATCCTAGTAAAAATTCCCTGTCTTAGGTCAGTTAGGATCACCACTTTATTTTAAGAATGTGAAATGTCAGAATAACAGTAGAGAGAATGATTTATTTAAGCTTTTATTTATTTCATCACATTCCCAGTGGGTCAGAAGTTTACCTACACTCAATTAGTATTTGGCAGCAATGCCTTTAAATTGTTTAACTTGGGTCAAACGTTTCGGGTAGCATTCCACAAGCTTCCCACAATAAGTTGGGTGAATTTTGGCCCATTCCTCCTGACAGAGCTGGTGTAACTGAGTCAGGTTTGTAGGCCTCCTTGCTCACACACGCCTTTTCAGTTCTGCCCACAAATGTTTTATAGGATTGAGGTTAGGGTTTTGTGATGGCCACTCCAATACCTTGACTTTGTTGTCCTTAAGCCATTTTGCCACAACTTTGGAAGTATGCTTGGGGTCATTGTCCATTTGGAAGACCCATTTGCGACCAAGCTTTAACTTCCTGACTGATGTCTTGAGATGTTGCTTCAATATATCCACATAACTTTCCTTCCTCATGATGCCATCTATTTTGTGAAATGCACCAGTCCCTCCTGCAGCAAAGCACCCCAACAGCATGATGCTGCCACCCCCGTGCTTCATGGTTGGGATGGTGTTCTTCGGCTTGCAAGTCCCCCCTTTTTCCTCCAAACATAACGATGGTCATTATGGCCAAACAGTTCTATTTTTGTTTCATCAGACCAGTATGATCTTTGTCCCCATGTGCAGTTGCAAGCCGTAGTCTGGCTTTTTTATGGTGGTTTTGGCAGTGGCTTCTTCCTTGCTGAGCGGCCTTTCAGGTTATGTCGATATAGGACTCGTTTTACTGTGGATATAGATACTTTTGTACCTGTTTCCTCCAGCATCTTGACAAGGTCCTTTGCTGTTGTTCTGGGATTGATTTGCACTTTTCGCACCAAAGTACATTCATCTCTAGGAGACAGAACGCATCCACTTCTTGAGCGGTATGACGGCTGTGTGGTCCCATGGTGTTTATACTTGCGTACTATTATTTGTACAGATGAACGTGGTACCTTCAGACGTTTGGAAATTGCTCCCAAGGATGAACCAGACTTATTGTCAAGCCCTGGCTCGGGGGACTCTTAAATGTTGAGCCAGGGTGTGGAGTTTCTGTTACATTTTCTATGTTTTCGTTCTAGATCGTTTAGATCTATGTTGGCCAGGGTGGTTCCCAATCAGAGGCAGCTGTAGCTCGTTGTCTCTGATTGGGGACCATACTTAGGCAGCCTGTTTGGCACTAGTATTTTGTGGGATCTTGTTCCGTAGGGTTTTGTGTATAACCTAGGACTTCACGTATCGTTTGGTTTATTGTTTTGGTTCGTGTGTGTACACAAATAAAGTATGTACGCTTATCACGCTGCGCCTTGGTCCGCTTCATCTGTCGACGATCGTTACACTTGTGAAGGTCTACAATTTATTTTCTGAGGTCTTGGCTGATTTCTTTTGATTTTCCCATGATGTCAAGCAAAGAGGCACTGAGTTTGAAGGTAGGCCTTGAAATACATCCACAGGTACACCTCCAATTGACTCAAATGATGTTAATTAGCCTATCAGAAGCTTCTAAAGCCATGACATCATTTTCTGGAATTTTCCAAGCTGTTTAAAGGCATAGTCAACTTCGTGTACGTAAACTTCTGACCCACTGGAATTGTGATACAGTGAATTATAAATCAAATAATCTGTCTGTAAACAATTGTTGGGAAAATGACTTGTGTCATGCACAAAGTAGATGTCCTAACCGATGGTGCTGTATTAGATGTTAATGACACATCACGTCTCCCTCACAGCAAGAAGCTCTACCCCACAACCATAATCACACTGTCATGCACTTATGACAGGATCTGTGATTTAACTATAGAGCACCCCACAATTATGAATTAACATGTCATCACACAATTACTTAGCCAGAAGACGTGAATGAAACATTACTTGGTACATGCCTGTATTAATCTCTATGTTAGCTCTTTGTGAATCCTACTGATACAGTGCCTTGGGAAAGTATTCAGACCACTTGAATTTTTCCACATTTTGATACGTTACAGCCTTATTCTAAAATTGATTAAATTGTTTTATTTCCTAATCAATCTACACACAATACCCCATAATGACAAAGCAAAAACAGGTTTTTAGTCATGTTTGCAAATGTGTATTTATAAAAATCCTGAAATATTACATTTACATAATTATTCAGACCCTTTACTCAGTACTTTGTTGAAGCACCTTTGGCAGCGACTACAGCCTCGAGTCTTCTTGGGTATGATGCTACAAGCTTGGCACACCTGTATTTGGGGAGTTTCTCCCATTCTTCTCTGCAGATCCTCTCAAGCTCTGTCAGGTTGGATGGGGAGCGTCACTGCACAGCTATTTTCAGGTCTCTCCAAAGATGTTTGATCGGGTTCAAGTCCGAGCTCTGGCTGGGCCACTCAAGGACATTCAGAGACTTGTCCTGAAGTTACCCCTACGTTGTCTTTGCTGTGTGCTTAGGGTCGTTGTCCTGTTGGAAGGTGAACCTTTGCCCCAGTCCGAGGTCCTGAGTGCTCTGTAGCAGGTTTTCATCAAGGATCTCTCTGTACTTTGCTCAGTTCATCTTGCCTCAATCCTGACTAGTCTCCCAGTCCCTGCCGCTGAAAAACATCCCCACCACCATGCTTCACCATAGGGATGGTGCCATGATTCCTCCAGACGTGACGCTTGGCATTCAGGCCAAATAGTTCAACCTTGGTTTCATCAGACCAGAGAATCTTGTTTCTAATGGTCTGAGAGTCCTTTAGGTGCCTTTTGGAAAACTCCAAGTGGACTGTCATGTGCCTTTTACTGAGGAGTGGCTTCTGTCTGGCCACTCTACTATAAAGACCTGATTGGTGGAGTGCTGTAGAGATGGTTGTCCTTCTGGAAGGTTTTCCCATCTCCACAGAGGAACTCTAGAACTCTGTCAGAGTGACCATCGGGTTCTTGGTCACTTCCCTGACCAAGGCCCTTCTCCCCCGATTGCTCAGTTTGGCTGGGCGGCCAGCTCTAGGAAGAGTCTTGGTGGTTGCAAACTTCTTCCATTTAAGAATGATGGAGGCCACTGTGTTTTTGGGACCTTCAGTGCTGTAGAAATGTTTTGGTACCCTTCCCCAGATCTGTACCTCGACACAATCCTGTCTCAGAGCTCTACGGACAATTCCTTCAACCTCGTGGCTTGGTTTTGGCTCTGACATGCACTGTCAACTGTGGGACCTTTTATAGACAGTTGTGTGCCTTTCTAAATCATGTCCAATCAATTGAATTGACCACAGGAGGACTCCAATCAAGTTGTAGAAACAACTCAAGGATGATCAATGGAAACAGGATGCACATGAGCTCAATTTCGAGTCTCATAGCAAAGGGTCTGAATACTTAAGTAAATAAGGTATATATATATATATATCTTTTTTTTTTAATACATTTCTAAAAACCTGTTTTTGCTTTGTCATTATGGGGTGTTGTGTGTAGATTGCTGAGGAAATGTTTTTATTTAATCCATTTTAGAATAAGCTGTAACATAACAACATTTGGAAAAAGTCAAGGGGTCTGAATACTTTCCGAAGGCACTGTATGTGGGTAATCTCATTCATATTTTGGTGTAGTGTCTTTGACAATGAGTCACTCTCCTCTGCCTTGGTTGTCTTTGATGTAATGCCGAGACTTATTGATTAGGACAAGTACAAACAAGGTCTAATTAGTGACTTGTAGGCTATAGGCTACTCTCTCATTCTCACACACAACATACACGTGCATGCAAGTAAACACACACACACACACACACCATGCAGAAACACACACACACACATGCACACACAGGACAATAAGGGAATTTAACCCTCTTTTAGAAGGCATTCCCCCATAGTGGACATGAACACGCTTCATTAAGAGATTCACTTTGAAGGGAAAGAATTCCAACCCCTACCACTAACTGCTAACACATTGGCTCTCTCCTCCTGTTACACACAGAAGCCCCGTTTATACCTGGTTCTAACTCGCGTCCTTTGTCCAGATCTTGTCCAAATTCTGATTGTTCCCACATTTGTAGACAGATTTAAACAATTAAATGACACATTGTGATCTGACTGTGATCAGATTATCCTGCCCACCTCCAGAGGTAGTCTCCCGAGTGGCGCAGTGGTCTAAGGCACTGCATCGCAGTGCTAGCTGTGCCACTAGAGATCCTGGTTCGAATCCAGGCTCTGTCGTAGCCGGCCGCGACCGGGAGACCCACGGGGCGGCGCACAATTGGCTCAGCGTCGTCCAGGGTAGGGGAGGGAATGACCGGCAGGGATGTAGCTCAATTGGTAGAGCATGGCGTTTGCAATGCCAGGGTTGTGGGTTCGATTCCCATGGGGGGCCAGTATAAAAAAAAATATGTATGTACTCACTAACTGTAAGTCGCTCTGGATAAGAGCGTCTGCTAAATGACTAAAATGTAAAATGTAGTCAGACACGCATTGTACAGATCTGGATAGAGAAATCATTTAATTCATTATTGTATACAATTTCATAAAATCATTGACAGGTGGCACCATTCACTGATTACATCACTATGTGTCTGACATTAAATAAATCATATTTTGAAAGAATAGCTGTGAAATAATTTGCATAAAGGAAGGGACCAGGAAATCAGGTCACAATGCAGCCACAGTTGGTGGATAACAGACACATTTTAATACCATGTTAGTACCAGTTATAAATGGGGCATTTTGTGGTTATATGTTGCTTTGTTTGTATGCTTTAGAGAGATAGAGACAACGTGAGATAGAGATAAAGTGAGTGCAACATCTTAGTACAAAAGTCGCCAATTACTCCTTGTTTGTACATGTCCTTCCCCTGGCCTAAAAACTCATATATGGGACACAAGCAACAGTATGGCTAACATAGAAATATAACACGTAGAATATGGACAATCAACTGTTTTCGCTCTAGATTGATTTTTCACGAAACTAGAACAAAATAAGTCGATGATTTTTTAGATTTTCACTCATCAATTATTTCTCAATTGTGCTTTAAGATACAAATGTCAACTATATGTCCACAATCCTTCCTCCAAAGGATCCTTCTATTGATTACATTTCGTGGGGGAAAAAATAGGTATTTTCTTGTTTTAGTTTTGTGAGCAATCACCTTCTAGTTCTACGCTCACCTCCTACTCTAATCACCTCCTTCTCATAGACTAGACACCCCCACCTCCCTGCTCCAGTGAACCAATCCATTAGCATGGTTAAGGAGCCTGACACAGTGACCCCCAGAGGAATAATGGACCAACCCCCTGACATAGTCGATTTACTAATGTCCTCTGAGAGAGGGAAGGAGAGAGAGAGAGAGAGAGAAAGTTATTTATCTGGTGGTTTGAGTGGTTTTATTTCCAGTGAAAATGATTCACTTACCGTAACATTTTATTACTATGAAGGAAATTACCAATGGGGTTTCCCATAAAACAAGTGACGCTGCAATGTTTTGATCTACTGACTGATAAATGGTTAGGCTCACTAGTAGAGAAAGGAAGTAATGCCTGTCTCTACTAGCAGTTTTGTGCCTAACAGTCTATGACAAATATTTGGTGAAAAATATTTTACAGAGGCCTTGCTTCACCAATAGGCTGTGTGGTTAAAAAGACTAGAGAGAATGAGTCACTGTGTGTATGTGTGTTTTTGTGAAAGAAAGAAAGAAAGAAAGAAAGAAAGAAAGAAAGAAAGAAAGAAAGAAAGAAAGAAAGAAAGAAAGAAAGAAAGAAAGAAAGAAAGAAAGAAAGAAAGAAAGAAAGAAAGAAAGAAAGAAAGAGAGAGAGCGAGAGAGTGACGGGTACACTCTTAGAAAAAATAGTTCCAAAAGGGTTATTCAGCTGTCCCATAGGCTAACCCTTTTTGGTTCCAGGGAGAACCCGTTTTTGGTTCCACGTAGAACATTTTTGGGTTCAATGTAGAACCCTCTGTGGAAAGGGTTCTACATGGAACCCAAAAGGGTTCTTCAAAGGGTTCTCTTATGGGGACAGCCGAAGAACCCTTTTAGGTTTTAGATAGCTCCTTTTTTTTCTAAAAATGAAGGAAGGATAGGGGGATAAGCAAGTAGAGTGACTCAAAAGCCAGCAATGTACATTTGAAAACCAGCCAAGATTTGATTGCAGCAGCATGCACTGTGTGGTCATGGAGGAGCGCAAGGCCTGGCAAGCCACGACAGTCGCTAAATGTTTAACAGGAATTCACTCCTCAGACTGTCAAATCAAGTTCCAGAAACCTTTAAAGACCTTACTGAATGAAACAGGTGTTTATCTCTGGAGAGTGTGTGTGTGTGCGTGGTGAAGTGTCTGTTAACACAGAGCAGAGCTTTGTGTGTGTGTTTTGTGGTTTGTGTGTGTGAGTTTTGAGTAGGGTTGCAAAGCTACCGGTAATTTAACAAAGTTACCTGAATCTTCTGCAATTTTGGTAATTAACAGGTAATCTATGGCAATCTATGGTAACTTTTGTAATTTATACTTGAATAACTTTTTTTTATTTTTATGTATTCATACATGGTATAAATGTTTTATATATGTGTCCATATTGTCCATGAGACAACCCACTGGGCACAGATGTCAATTCAACGTTTCATTGAAATAATGTGGAAACAATGTTGATTCAACCAGTGTGTGCCCAGTGGTAATAGTTTAATTAATTAAAAAAGCATCTTGTCAACAATGGCATTACTTCAATTAACTCTGCAACTCTTCCAGCTATAGTTTTTTTTTCTTGACAACTGCCACCAGTTTGGCCCCAAAACATTTACAACAGAGACATATTGACATAGTAAAAAAAATAAAAGTGTGTAAGAAAAATTACAACGGATATTTCATGCTGAAACCCTAATATTAAACACCAATGGTATTCACTAAGTTGTTGGTTTATATTTAGGAGAATGTTTTACATCTTTTTCATTCAATATTTTATTTTAAAATCATCATATTTTATTTTTCAAATATATTCTATGTGTGATAAGGCCACACAGAGGGTCAGAAATAATGACAGACGCCTGTGATAATCTGAAGTACCCCAAAAGGCCACTAAATGTCATCTGATAAAATTCCATATACAGTGCCTTGCAAAATTATTCATACCCCTTGGCGTTTTTCCTATTTTGTTGCATTACAACCTGTAATTTAAATTGATTTTTATTTGGATTTCATGTAATGGACATACACAAAATAGTCAAAATTAAGCAAGGGGCACCACCAAACAAGCTGCACCATGAAGACCAAGGAGCTCTCCAAACAGGTCAGGGACAAAGTTTTGGAGAAGTACAGATCAGGGTTGGGTTATAGAAAAATATCTGAAACTTTGAACATCCCACGGAGCACCTTTAAATCCATTATTAAAAAATTGAAAGAATATGGCACCACAACAAACCTGCCAAGAGAGGGACGCCCACCAAAACTCACAGACCAGGCAAGGGGGATATTAATCAGAGAGGCAACAAAGAGACCAAAGATAACCCTGAAGGAGCTGGAAAGCTCCACAGCGGAGATTGGAGTATCTGTCCATAGGTGTTAGGCCTACTGCTGCTAGGTAGCTCTCTCTCTGCTCTCCCCCTCCCCTCTGTCTGTCCTTGATTGCAGGAGTGAAGTCTGGTGTGCGGGAGTCAGGGTTCCAGCTGCAGCTCATTCACCATATCACCTCAGCCTTTAAGACCCGGTCAAACTTGCCACGCATCGTCAGATCATAGTCAAGACGACCATGTTAGTTTCGCTGTTGACTCAACCTGCTTGTTTTCGCCCTTTGTGTTTTTGGCCTGTTCTAGTTACTTTTCTCCTGTGCCACAGATTATTGGAACCTGACTCCTGCCTCCGCTTCACTCCTGCCACCACCATCCTGCTTTCCACTACCGGACCTCCCTTTTGGACTCACCACGGACACTAGGACATTACGGTACCACACCTGCTCTGAACCTGGATCTGTTACCCTCCCTGTAAACCTGGACTTGCTCTTCCCCTATTATTGGAAACCTGGACAAATGGAACTCTGTAAATAAACCTGTTAAACCTTCTCTGGCTCGGTGTAGTTGTCTGCATTTGGGTTCAAATCCAGTTAAATCATGACAGTATGATCTGACCAACATGAACCCAGCAGACAGTAGCTCGGATACCACCCCAGAGTGCACTCAAATTCGGACTGCCATAGCCAATCAGGGCATTTTACTTGGCCAACATGATACCCTGTTTAAGACTATATCCGAGAACAGTCAGGTGCTGCTTAATCAGGTTCAATTACTCACCAATCAAGTGTCTGCCCTTACTACCCAAGTTAATAATGCACCCCTCGTTCATGGCATACAAACTGCTCCTTCTCATGCTCCGCCTGTTTTTCCGGCTCCTCCAGCCCAGATCAGAGAGCCTTTTGTTCCTGCTCCAGAGCGCTATGACGGGAACATGGGAACCTGTAGTGATTTTTTGACTCAATGCTCGTTGGTGTTTGAACAACAGCCCCTCACCTACGCCTCAGAAAGAGCCCGTATTGCCTACCTTATCAACTCTACTAGCGGTTCCGCTCGTTCCTGGGGATCCGCGGTCTGGGAGAGTCAGTCGGACATTTGCAACGCTTACGTTGCCTTCACCACTGAGATGAGGAAGGTTTTCGACCACCCCGTACGGG
This sequence comes from Coregonus lavaretus, assembly GCF_964263955.1. Lineage (NCBI taxonomy): Eukaryota > Metazoa > Chordata > Actinopteri > Salmoniformes > Salmonidae > Coregonus > Coregonus lavaretus. The sequence continues at coordinate 9,452 of NW_028157209.1, read as the reverse complement.
GCAAGGAGGCTGCTAAACATTTGTTTTCTCTTCGGCAGGGGTCTCGCAGTGTGGCGGAGATGGCAGTGGAGTTTCGGACTTTAGCGGCAGTGAGTGGTTGGAATGACGAGGCATTACAAGGAGTGTTCATTAATGCTTTGGCTGAGACCTTGAAAGATGAATTGGTGTCATATGATGAATCGCCTACGCTGGATAATCTTATTTCACTCACCATCAGGTTGGATAATCGGATTCGGGAGCGCCGCCGGGAGAGGAGTGGTAGTTCCATCAACCTGTCTGTCGTCAACCAACTCCTCCCCGCCTCTTCCCTACGGAGAAGGCAGAGTCTTCCCGAGTCGATACTAGGAGCACTGAACCCGAAGCCATGAGGGTGGGTTGTGCACGGTTGTCCTCAGAGGAGCGTGCACGTCGTATTCAGGCTCGGGTCTGCCTGTATTGTGGAGAAGCTGGTCATTTCGTTCCTTCCTGCCCAGTTCGTCCGGGAAAAGGGCCGGCTCATCATTAATGGGAGAAGTTTTGGTGAGCCGAGCAGCGGATTCTTCCTCTTCTCCCCGCATTCTGCTCCAGGCATCCCTCCAGTGGCAGTCCCAGGATTTCCCTGTTAGTGCGCTGGTTGACTCTGGTGCCGATGAAAGCTTTTTGGATCGAGAGTTGGCTCAACAAATGGATTTAGAGACTGTACCTATGGACCGTCCGCTGCAGGCTAAGGGTCTAAATGGACAATTGTTGACCCGTATTACTCATCAGACTGTGCCTGTTTGTCTCAGAGTGTCGGGTAATCATCAGGAGAACATTCAGTTTCACATCATTGACTGCCCTCAGACTCCCCTGGTCCTTGGTATCCCCTGGCTCATAAGACACAATCCACACATTGATTGGGTGACAGGTAGAATTGTTTCATGGAGCACATTTTGTCATGTGAATTGTTTGTGTTCTGCTCAGACCCCTGCCAGCACTGTGCCTCAACCTCCACTGGAGTCCATGGATCTCTCTGCTGTCCCTGACGTGTATCATGACCTGGCATCCGTTTTCTGCAAACACAGAGCTACTTCTCTTCCTCCTCACCGGCCTTACGACTGCGCCATTGACCTCCAGCCAGGAGCCCCTCTCCCCAGCAGTCGCCTGTACAATCTCTCCCGCCCGGAGACGGAGGCTATGGAGAACTACATTCGGGACTCCTTGGCGGCAGGTATTATTGTATTATTCGTCCTTCCTCGTCACCTGTAGGAGCGGGATTCTTTTTTGTTGGAAAGAAGGATAAGACCCTCAGACCCTGTATTGATTTCCGTGGACTTAACAACATCACCATTAAGAACAAATATGCTCTGCCTTTAATTAATTCTGCTTTTCCCCTCCTTCATGGTGCAACCATCTTTACCAAACTGGATCTACGAAATGCGTATCACCTGGTGCGCATTCGTAAAGGTGATGAATGGAAGACTGCCTTCAACACACCCTTGGGACATTTTGAGTACCTAGTTATGCATTTTGGGTTGTCCAATGCCCCTGCTGTTTTTCAGGCACTAGTCAATGATGTCCTTCGGGACATGTTGAATCGGTTTGTTTTTGTCTATCTCGATGATATCCTGATTTTCTCAGAGTCCTCCCAGGAACATGAACTGCATGTGCGCCAGGTGTTGCAAAGGTTGTTGGAGAACAAACTGTTTGTGAATATGGAGAAATGTGAATTTCATGTGTCTGAGACCTCTTTTTTGGGTTACATAATAGCTCAGGGGGAGTTGCGGATGGACCCAGCTAAGATCTCTGCTGTCACGGACTGGCCAGCCCCCTCCACCCGCAAACAACTTCAACGATTCCTGGGGTTTGCGAACTTCTACAGGAGGTTCATCAAGGACTACAGCCGCATTGCGGCGCCACTCACCGCTCTCACCTCCATCTCACTACCGTTCGCTTGGAATGAAGGGGCCGAATCAGCGTTCGAAGAACTGAAACATCGCTTCGCCTCGGCTCCCATTCTGATGCAGCCGGACCCCGACCGCCAGTTTGTCGTGGAGGTGGATGCATCCGACACTGGGGTAGGTGCGGTGTTGTCACAACGTTCTCCTGAAGATAACAAACTGCATCCCTGTGCTTTTCTTTCACGGAAACTTTCTCAGGCAGAGAGGAATTATGATGTTGGCAATCGTGAACTGCTCGCCGTTAAGCTGGCTCTCGAGGAGTGGCGGCATTGGTTGGAGGGGGCGGAACAACCCTTCATCGTTTGGACGGATCATAAAAATCTGGCATACATCCAGTCAGCGAAGCAGCTCAACCCCTGTCAAGCCAGGTGGGCACTATTTTTTGGGAAATTCAATTTTTCTCTGTCTTACCGTCCTGGGTCACGCAACATCAAGCCTGACGCCCTGTCTCGTGTTCATTCTGCTGTTGATACTGGTAGTAACCCTGAACCCATCTTGCCTCCTACCTGCAGTATTGCGGCCATCACATGTGACATCGAAGGGATTGTTAGACAGGCTCAACATCATCAAGCTGACCCTGGGAGGGGTCCTCCTAACCGGTTGTTTGTCCCTGAGTCTGCTCGCTCCCAGGTACTTCAGTGGGCTCACTCGTCTCCCCTTACCTGTCACCCTGGAGTTACGCGGACCCTTGACTTTGTGCGACGGAAGTTCTGGTGGCCCAGGATGGAGGCGGACACTCGAGCCTTCATTGCTGCTTGTACGGTATGTGCACGAAGTAAGAACTCCACCCAGGCCAGCGCTGGTCATCTACGACCTCTGCCAATACCCAGCCGGCCCTGGTCGCACATTGCTATGGATTTTGTCACTGGACTTCCCCCCTCGTCTGGAAAGACTGTCATTCTTACTGTGATTGATCGTTTTTCTAAGTTCGCTCATTTTTTGGCCCTACCTAAACTGCCCACTGCCAGAGAGACGGCTGATATTTTGGTTGAACATGTGTTCCGCTCTCATGGTCTACCCACTGATATTGTCTCTGACAGGGGTCCCCAGTTTGTCTCCCAGGTATGGAAAGCTTTCTGTAAAGCTTTGGGCATCACATCCAGCCTGTCCTCTGGATATCACCCCCAGACCAACGGGCAAGCCGAGAGAGCGAACCAGGAGATGGAGACCGCTCTCCGCTGTGTCACAGGGTCTAACCCTGGGTCATGGAGCTCCATGCTCCCCTGGGTGGAATATGCTCATAACACCTTGACTAACGCTTCCTCTGGTTTGTCTCCCTTTCTGTGTGCTCTGGGTTATCAACCTCCCCTGTTCCCTTCTCAAGAGAGGGAACTGGCGGTTCCCTCGGTGCAGTCCCACATGCGCCGCTGCTTCAAGGTCTGGAGGAAGGCCAGGGTAGCTCTGTCCCGAGCTTCGTCGTACATGCAGAGGCAAGCCAACCGTCACCGGTCCCAGGCTCCCGGTTACTCTCCTGGTCAAGAGGTATGGCTTAAGTCACGTGATCTTCCATTGAAAGTGGAGTCTAAGAAGATGGCGCCGCGTTTTATAGGACCGTTCAATATACTGTCTATTGTTAACCCCTGCGCAGTTAAGCTACAGCTTCCTGCCTCCCTACGGGTTCATTCCACTTTTCATGTTTCCCAGATTAAGCCTGTGTCGGTTAGCCCTCTGTGCCCGCCCTCTCGTCCCCCTCCTCCGCCCAGGATCATGGGTGGGGGTCCTGTCTACACTGTCCGGCGACTTCTGGATGTTCGCCGCCGGGGTCGTGGTTTCCAGTACCTGGTGGATTGGGAGGGTTATGGTCCTGAGGAACGTTCCTGGGTGCCCAGGAGCTTCATTGTGGATCCTGCTCTGGTCCGTGAATTTCATAGGTTACATCCCGATAAACCCTGTCGGCCGCCAGGTGGCGTCCGTAGAGGGGGGGGGGGGGTACTGTTAGGCCTACTGCTGCTAGGTAGCTCACTCTCTGCTCTCCCCCTCCCCTCTGTCTGTCCTTGATTGCAGGAGTGAAGTCTGGTGTGCGGGAGTCAGGGTTCCAGCTGCAGCTCATTCACCATATCACCTCAGCCTTTAAGACCCGGTCAAACTTGCCACGCATCGTCAGATCATAGTCAAGACGACCATGTTAGTTTCGCTGTTGACTCAACCTGCTTGTTTTCGCCCTTTGTGTTTTTGGCCTGTTCTAGTTACTTTTCTCCTGTGCCACAGATTATTGGAACCTGACTCCTGCCTCCGCTTCACTCCTGCCACCACCATCCTGCTTTCCACTACCGGACCTCCCTTTTGGACTCACCACGGACACTAGGACATTACGGTACCACACCTGCTCTGAACCTGGATCTGTTACCCTCCCTGTAAACCTGGACTTGCTCTTCCCCTATTATTGGAAACCTGGACAAATGGAACTCTGTAAATAAACCTGTTAAACCTTCTCTGGCTCGGTGTAGTTGTCTGCATTTGGGTTCAAATCCAGTTAAATCATGACAGTATGATCTGACCAACATGAACCCAGCAGACAGTAGCTCGGATACCACCCCAGAGTGCACTCAAATTCGGACTGCCATAGCCAATCAGGGCATTTTACTTGGCCAACATGATACCCTGTTTAAGACTATATCCGAGAACAGTCAGGTGCTGCTTAATCAGGTTCAATTACTCACCAATCAAGTGTCTGCCCTTACTACCCAAGTTAATAATGCACCCCTTGTTCATGGCATACAAACTGCTCCTTCTCATGCTCCGCCTGTTTTTCCGGCTCCTCCAGCCCAGATCAGAGAGCCTTTTGTTCCTGCTCCAGAGCGCTATGACGGGAACATGGGAACCTGTAGTGATTTTTTGACTCAATGCTCGTTGGTGTTTGAACAACAGCCCCTCACCTACGCCTCAGAAAGAGCCCGTATTGCCTACCTTATCAACTCTACTAGCGGTTCCGCTCGTTCCTGGGGATCCGCGGTCTGGGAGAGTCAGTCGGACATTTGCAACGCTTACGTTGCCTTCACCACTGAGATGAGGAAGGTTTTCGACCACCCCGTACGGGGCAAGGAGGCTGCTAAACATTTGTTTTCTCTTCGGCAGGGGTCTCGCAGTGTGGCGGAGATGGCAGTGGAGTTTCGGACTTTAGCGGCAGTGAGTGGTTGGAATGACGAGGCATTACAAGGAGTGTTCATTAATGCTTTGGCTGAGACCTTGAAAGATGAATTGGTGTCATATGATGAATCGCCTACGCTGGATAATCTTATTTCACTCACCATCAGGTTGGATAATCGGATTCGGGAGCGCCGCCGGGAGAGGAGTGGTAGTTCCATCAACCTGTCTGTCGTCAACCAACTCCTCCCCGCCTCTTCCCTACGGAGAAGGCAGAGTCTTCCCGAGTCGATACTAGGAGCACTGAACCCGAAGCCATGAGGGTGGGTTGTGCACGGTTGTCCTCAGAGGAGCGTGCACGTCGTATTCAGGCTCGGGTCTGCCTGTATTGTGGAGAAGCTGGTCATTTCGTTCCTTCCTGCCCAGTTCGTCCGGGAAAAGGGCCGGCTCATCATTAATGGGAGAAGTTTTGGTGAGCCGAGCAGCGGATTCTTCCTCTTCTCCCCGCATTCTGCTCCAGGCATCCCTCCAGTGGCAGTCCCAGGATTTCCCTGTTAGTGCGCTGGTTGACTCTGGTGCCGATGAAAGCTTTTTGGATCGAGAGTTGGCTCAACAAATGGATTTAGAGACTGTACCTATGGACCGTCCGCTGCAGGCTAAGGGTCTAAATGGACAATTGTTGACCCGTATTACTCATCAGACTGTGCCTGTTTGTCTCAGAGTGTCGGGTAATCATCAGGAGAACATTCAGTTTCACATCATTGACTGCCCTCAGACTCCCCTGGTCCTTGGTATCCCCTGGCTCATAAGACACAATCCACACATTGATTGGGTGACAGGTAGAATTGTTTCATGGAGCACATTTTGTCATGTGAATTGTTTGTGTTCTGCTCAGACCCCTGCCAGCACTGTGCCTCAACCTCCACTGGAGTCCATGGATCTCTCTGCTGTCCCTGACGTGTATCATGACCTGGCATCCGTTTTCTGCAAACACAGAGCTACTTCTCTTCCTCCTCACCGGCCTTACGACTGCGCCATTGACCTCCAGCCAGGAGCCCCTCTCCCCAGCAGTCGCCTGTACAATCTCTCCCGCCCGGAGACGGAGGCTATGGAGAACTACATTCGGGACTCCTTGGCGGCAGGTATTATTGTATTATTCGTCCTTCCTCGTCACCTGTAGGAGCGGGATTCTTTTTTGTTGGAAAGAAGGATAAGACCCTCAGACCCTGTATTGATTTCCGTGGACTTAACAACATCACCATTAAGAACAAATATGCTCTGCCTTTAATTAATTCTGCTTTTCCCCTCCTTCATGGTGCAACCATCTTTACCAAACTGGATCTACGAAATGCGTATCACCTGGTGCGCATTCGTAAAGGTGATGAATGGAAGACTGCCTTCAACACACCCTTGGGACATTTTGAGTACCTAGTTATGCATTTTGGGTTGTCCAATGCCCCTGCTGTTTTTCAGGCACTAGTCAATGATGTCCTTCGGGACATGTTGAATCGGTTTGTTTTTGTCTATCTCGATGATATCCTGATTTTCTCAGAGTCCTCCCAGGAACATGAACTGCATGTGCGCCAGGTGTTGCAAAGGTTGTTGGAGAACAAACTGTTTGTGAATATGGAGAAATGTGAATTTCATGTGTCTGAGACCTCTTTTTTGGGTTACATAATAGCTCAGGGGGAGTTGCGGATGGACCCAGCTAAGATCTCTGCTGTCACGGACTGGCCAGCCCCCTCCACCCGCAAACAACTTCAACGATTCCTGGGGTTTGCGAACTTCTACAGGAGGTTCATCAAGGACTACAGCCGCATTGCGGCGCCACTCACCGCTCTCACCTCCATCTCACTACCGTTCGCTTGGAATGAAGGGGCCGAATCAGCGTTCGAAGAACTGAAACATCGCTTCGCCTCGGCTCCCATTCTGATGCAGCCGGACCCCGACCGCCAGTTTGTCGTGGAGGTGGATGCATCCGACACTGGGGTAGGTGCGGTGTTGTCACAACGTTCTCCTGAAGATAACAAACTGCATCCCTGTGCTTTTCTTTCACGGAAACTTTCTCAGGCAGAGAGGAATTATGATGTTGGCAATCGTGAACTGCTCGCCGTTAAGCTGGCTCTCGAGGAGTGGCGGCATTGGTTGGAGGGGGCGGAACAACCCTTCATCGTTTGGACGGATCATAAAAATCTGGCATACATCCAGTCAGCGAAGCAGCTCAACCCCTGTCAAGCCAGGTGGGCACTATTTTTTGGGAAATTCAATTTTTCTCTGTCTTACCGTCCTGGGTCACGCAACATCAAGCCTGACGCCCTGTCTCGTGTTCATTCTGCTGTTGATACTGGTAGTAACCCTGAACCCATCTTGCCTCCTACCTGCAGTATTGCGGCCATCACATGTGACATCGAAGGGATTGTTAGACAGGCTCAACATCATCAAGCTGACCCTGGGAGGGGTCCTCCTAACCGGTTGTTTGTCCCTGAGTCTGCTCGCTCCCAGGTACTTCAGTGGGCTCACTCGTCTCCCCTTACCTGTCACCCTGGAGTTACGCGGACCCTTGACTTTGTGCGACGGAAGTTCTGGTGGCCCAGGATGGAGGCGGACACTCGAGCCTTCATTGCTGCTTGTACGGTATGTGCACGAAGTAAGAACTCCACCCAGGCCAGCGCTGGTCATCTACGACCTCTGCCAATACCCAGCCGGCCCTGGTCGCACATTGCTATGGATTTTGTCACTGGACTTCCCCCCTCGTCTGGAAAGACTGTCATTCTTACTGTGATTGATCGTTTTTCTAAGTTCGCTCATTTTTTGGCCCTACCTAAACTGCCCACTGCCAGAGAGACGGCTGATATTTTGGTTGAACATGTGTTCCGCTCTCATGGTCTACCCACTGATATTGTCTCTGACAGGGGTCCCCAGTTTGTCTCCCAGGTATGGAAAGCTTTCTGTAAAGCTTTGGGCATCACATCCAGCCTGTCCTCTGGATATCACCCCCAGACCAACGGGCAAGCCGAGAGAGCGAACCAGGAGATGGAGACCGCTCTCCGCTGTGTCACAGGGTCTAACCCTGGGTCATGGAGCTCCATGCTCCCCTGGGTGGAATATGCTCATAACACCTTGACTAACGCTTCCTCTGGTTTGTCTCCCTTTCTGTGTGCTCTGGGTTATCAACCTCCCCTGTTCCCTTCTCAAGAGAGGGAACTGGCGGTTCCCTCGGTGCAGTCCCACATGCGCCGCTGCTTCAAGGTCTGGAGGAAGGCCAGGGTAGCTCTGTCCCGAGCTTCGTCGTACATGCAGAGGCAAGCCAACCGTCACCGGTCCCAGGCTCCCGGTTACTCTCCTGGTCAAGAGGTATGGCTTAAGTCACGTGATCTTCCATTGAAAGTGGAGTCTAAGAAGATGGCGCCGCGTTTTATAGGACCGTTCAATATACTGTCTATTGTTAACCCCTGCGCAGTTAAGCTACAGCTTCCTGCCTCCCTACGGGTTCATTCCACTTTTCATGTTTCCCAGATTAAGCCTGTGTCGGTTAGCCCTCTGTGCCCGCCCTCTCGTCCCCCTCCTCCGCCCAGGATCATGGGTGGGGGTCCTGTCTACACTGTCCGGCGACTTCTGGATGTTCGCCGCCGGGGTCGTGGTTTCCAGTACCTGGTGGATTGGGAGGGTTATGGTCCTGAGGAACGTTCCTGGGTGCCCAGGAGCTTCATTGTGGATCCTGCTCTGGTCCGTGAATTTCATAGGTTACATCCCGATAAACCCTGTCGGCCGCCAGGTGGCGTCCGTAGAGGGGGGGGGGGGGGTACTGTTAGGCCTACTGCTGCTAGGTAGCTCACTCTCTGCTCTCCCCCTCCCCTCTGTCTGTCCTTGATTGCAGGAGTGAAGTCTGGTGTGCGGGAGTCAGGGTTCCAGCTGCAGCTCATTCACCATATCACCTCAGCCTTTAAGACCCGGTCAAACTTGCCACGCATCGTCAGATCATAGTCAAGACGACCATGTTAGTTTCGCTGTTGACTCAACCTGCTTGTTTTCGCCCTTTGTGTTTTTGGCCTGTTCTAGTTACTTTTCTCCTGTGCCACAGATTATTGGAACCTGACTCCTGCCTCCGCTTCACTCCTGCCACCACCATCCTGCTTTCCACTACCGGACCTCCCTTTTGGACTCACCACGGACACTAGGACATTACGGTACCACACCTGCTCTGAACCTGGATCTGTTACCCTCCCTGTAAACCTGGACTTGCTCTTCCCCTATTATTGGAAACCTGGACAAATGGAACTCTGTAAATAAACCTGTTAAACCTTCTCTGGCTCGGTGTAGTTGTCTGCATTTGGGTTCAAATCCAGTTAAATCATGACAATAGGACCACTTTAAGCCATACACTCCACAGAGCTGGGCTTTATGGAAGAGAGGCCAGAAAAAAGCCATTGCTTAAAGAACAAAGCCATG